>NW_009917882.1:5287-23878 GCF_000696875.1 Nestor notabilis | reverse complement strand
TGAAGACTCCTTTCCCTACTCTCCTGCTGCTAAAGTCCAATTTCAAACTAAGTCTTCTTGAAGAAAATTCTGTTTGAAGATTTTAACCTAGAGCAATTTTTTTTTCCTATCACATTCTTGAATGTGGCTGAAATTTAAGAAAAAAAAGTTCAGATGACAGAATTTGTCTGCTAGTGGTCATTATGTTGTCAGCATCCTTTACTAACTATGTAATTCAGTCCTATTTACATCCCACACTGTATCTCATCATACCATTTTTTTTATACACACAGTTAATTTTTTTCCATGAGGCCTTCTCAGGTCTTTGAAAAATCTATGAAATGGATATTACAGTCTGACTGTAAACTAGACTATCTCCTAAATGTACTTAGGAAATAGTGACGTTTTCTGTTTATGAGCCAATAAAAGTCTAATCGGTCTAATTTAAAAAACACATTTATTGCAAATAAAAGGCTCAAAGGACCGATACAGCACTAATGTATGGAAGTCTTCAGACCAGCGCTGCTGCATGGAATCCACCCATCCTCGGTCTCTAATTTTCCAGCTGAAGAACTATATTTAGAAGAAAATTGAATCTTTAGGGATGTTTCCTTCTCCCCTGAATAGAGACTTTAGGTGCTTTCATTAAGAGGAATGGACTATGGGTTATGCCCCTTGGCAAAGTAATGCCTAAATTAGGTGGACTGAACTCCATCCTAAATCTTAGCTACTAAACTAAGTACTAAAATTCTGCAAGAATACACTCTAGCAGAGATGTCATTTTTGCCTATGCAGATCGTCTCAGTCCCTGGTTTATATGAATGCTCATGCTGTAGGGCCCTTGTAGATTAGAACTGAAGTTCTAGTCATATATAGATACTACCGCTCATTTTCACAGCTCTTTACAAACATGAACTACTTTGGGCACATTCCACAGTACACAGACGTCTCAAGTGACAGAAAGCTGATGATCTTTCAGTGAAAACTAGTTAAAAGACATGTGGTTATACACACCAAATAAATTATAGTTCTTATGCTATATACAGAAGCTGACTAGAAAAGAAATTGAGAATTTCTACCCATTTGTGTCTGGACATGTGTTCCCTCCCTGTCAAAGGGAAGGGGTTTGAAAAGACCACTCAAATCTGGTAAATCAACAAATAGTTATTGGACTGGTGCCACAGCCAGGGGTTCAGCTGCTTAGGCCATGGGACTCACTTGGAGAAATCTGGGCTGATGGGGGCTGATGAGATCCATCTGTCAGAACTCTAAACAAGTTGCTGCGAGAGAGCAACCTCAATCCATCCCGCTCTTAACAGTTCGGCACCAGTGACAGTAAGAGGTGCCCAGAGCAGGAGAATACCTGGAGCAGAACAAAGGAATTCCAGCCAGTCCAACCATTAAATCAGCTTCATCAAGCCCAACTTAAATGCTTCTATGCAATGCATGTAACATAGGGAATCATCATGGAATGGGTTGCCCAAGGAAGTTGTGAATGCTCCAACCCTGGAGGTGTTCAAGGCCAGGCTGGACAGATACTTGAGTGACATAGCTTAGTGTGAGGTGTCCCTGCTTATGGCAGGGGGGTTGGAACTAGATGATCTTGGGGTCCTTTCCAACCCAAACCATTCTATGATTCTATGATTCTACATAGTAAAACCCTGCTACATATGCATAACACACACAGCTGTGTCTGTTTCACCAAGAAAAGCAGGTGCCATTAGAAAAAACATACAGATATTACTATATGCAGGTGTATAATTTTCATGTGAAATCCTAAAGCAAATTTGAGTCTGTCTTTCTTGTAAAAGGTTTATAATCAGACAGAAGAAGTACTGTTGATTTAAATGGGTTTTTGTAAGAAGATATTGCCTTTCTTTGGGCCAGCAGATGCATACAAATTCAGACCACTATAGCTCTGCTTGCATTAACAGGAAAATCAGCAAAGGTATAAAATTTGGCTATTTCCCTCTGAACTAAAGGGCTTTAGCAGCCAGTAAAGCTGTGCTTCAAGTCTAATTTACAAACTTATTGTATCAGATGCTATTATCATAACCAAAAAAAAAAAAAACAGAAAGAATCCTATGGAAGCATAGTGTGCTTGCAAAGTGATTTGGACTCAGATGACTTCCAGCATGATAAATAATTGGGTCAATAATATAATATTTTAAAGTATCAGGGCTCTGTCTCATCTAGTCTATTTTTCCATCCCTAACAATGTCAACTTCACAGCAGTTACATGTGGTATAAAATGCTGCTCATTGAAGATCTCATTCAAATTCTTAATAGCTAGATACATGCTTAAATCACAAACAGAAGGATTATTTTGGAGTTGTGGTATAAGCAAACTTACATGGGCTATGAACCACCTTTTCAGCTTTTCATTATCACTCAGCTGACACAGACTGCTGCTTCTACAGCATGGCCAGCAGAAAGGATATGTGTCAATACTCTTCTAAGATTACTAAGATTGTCCTAATGCAAATCCACCTTCACTGGTGATGTCAGCTTGTGTGTTCATATGTGAACTTGATACACAGCCCATGCACCATCCTGCTGGCTCTGCTGTACTGTTGTTATCCCCAGCAGATGCTTGAACCCTGGTTTTGAGGAGCCAATAACACCCTACAGCAACAAGTTCTACATTCAAATTGCATACCATGTGAAAGACCACTATTTTTCATCAGTATGCTGAGAACACAGTTTTTGAAATATGTGCATACCCTCCCTCAAGACAGATCAGCATTTTTGACAGAAATTATTGCATAAATAGCTGCAGTTAAGATAAACAACAGTTTATCCAATGTGTTTCACTGTGCAGGCAAGATTATCTTTTCAGGAGAGCAAAGTTTTTTCAATTTTTTAACATGAAGCTATGCTCAAGGGATGAGGGTCAATCTTTTTTGGGTATTTACAAAATGTTTGCTTTTGTATCTGTAGCGTGAATGTGTGTAAGTTGCAGTATTTCTCAGAAGTACACACTTAAAACCTGAGCATCAACTGGTTTCAGATCAAGCAATTAATAGTATGTTTGCTGCAGAGGGGTCATACTGCAAAAGATATAGGAGCCTGCTGGTCATTGCCTATTACCTACTCTGAGCAAGTGCTGGAAAAAGAGCAGCTTTCTGTTACTGGTCAGAACAAATCCTCCACTCATCCTTCCTCACACTCTGTTCATTAACTTCTTCCACTTCAAAGGGTTTACTGGAGTCACCATCTCTGATCACAGCCAAACTCAGTGGTTCATACTATACTTCCCTCCATGAGATGCTTGTATCCATTCCACCTAGAGAGTTTGCTGCCTGGGCACAACAGTCTCCTAAGGTGCATCCAGCAGACCACACATACTGCTTTTGACCTTGTTGTTGGTCTTTTCCTACCCTAATCAGCCAGCAGGAGACCAGAATACTTAGGTTTTAATTATTATTTTTTAGTCTGGCATTTCAGCATATATTTAGTTGAATATGCAGGCTGAAATATTGTTTCCTGGAATTTTAACTTGTGGTGTTAATATAGCAGACAGTTATATTAACCCTTAACTGGTCTCCCTGGGGACCTTAACAGGACTTGGATTTTTTTCCTTTTGACAGAGGTACCTCCTTCCCATGAAATGTTAAGTTGAATAATATAATTGTGATAAGAGCTAATAACTGTTTTTTCTTGTTTGTAGATCATGCAGTCATGAAATTTTTATAGATTACCGTAATTGTTGCAGATGAAAGATCATTATCCAATGCATGACATACACGTTGATGACACACAGTTTTAATTTACAAAACCACAGTCTCTCTACCTTGCATTTCAAGACCAGGCAGACATGTACCAGCAGTCAGAACATTCTGTTCTTCAAATCTATTGTCTTGCCATTTATAGGACATCACAGGGACGGAGTTAAGCTTGGTTCTCATAAGAGGTGTTTGATTTCTCTGTAGAAAGGACTTGCCTTTTCTCTCATCATTAATTCTCAATAAGATGGAAAAAAAAAGCTAGAATATAACAAAATTTTAATGTTCACAGCAGGAGTTAATGTAAGGAATATATATCATTAATAACTCAAGGTGCCTGTTTTTGTTGGCATGGAGTATAGTGTGTTTCTTTCATGCAGTAGTAATGTTAAAACACATCCAGAACATCCTTTCATCTTGGAAAAATATATTCATTAAGGCAAACAATTCAGGTAAAGATGAGGCTGTATAACTCAAAAGAGGAAAAGTCATTATTTGGTGTCTTTGTGGTAGGAAAGCAAAAAGAAATCAAATTTGCAATGTAGAAAACTGGTCATTAAGGGAATCAGAATTGATAAACATTGTTTCCCTTGTTTTGGCTTGTATGACAGAAAAGCTAATTTGTCATTGCTTTATTGTATTCTCTGTGAAATATAAATTAAATGAAATTGTAAAATAATGAGCTTTATCCCTCTGAAAAGAGACTCTCAGTTCAGTAACACTCTCTGTTGAAGACATATTTGCAGGTGAGTAACTCAAGAGCCATTATTGCCCCACCATGATTAATTACTGTAGTCTTGTGTCAGTCAAGACTCACTAAAATGCAACTGCAACAAATTTAATTTGTGTGAATTGTGTATGTTTGTAATTTCATAGGTTACTATAAAATAAAATGTTCAGAATTTGAGAAGACATGTCATATGGTAATATTTCTGTCACCATTTGCTCTGCTTTCATGATAAGCCAGCTGTGGTCCAGAAGCTACATTATGGCCACTGCTAAGCTAAATTCAAAGGCCAAGTTAGTATGTTTACTCCTGGGGAAGGCTTAGCCTGGGATCACAGCAGGCAGAGCTAACTTGCTTACTGGCTGTCAGATAAGTTTGCTTATAGCTGGGCAGTTTGGGGCATATGTGAAGACCTATTTATATTCATAACTGTGTATAAACCCCATGTTAATAAATATTTCACCCTTTTCTATGAATGACTGAAATTTTCTGGCAGATTTTTGTCTTGCTTTAAGAAAAAAAATCTTGTATACATTTATATTAGAAATCATATAATTGATTTTTAATAAATTGCTTAAAAATTTTCTATGTCATGAACATACCACAGATTTTTCAAGTGACACAAGGGATTCATTGTGTTTTCTTCTTCATCAGCTCTAAATTTTCAAAGAAAACACACAGCTCCATGCCAATAATTTTCAGAAAGTTTATAATTTCCAATAGAGTTGGTTGGAAGAAAGTATTCAGGTGTTTTTAAGTAAGAAACTGAGAGCACCGGGCTGTGTGTGAAATTGTACTCCTCTCCTGTTTTTAAGTCCAGAAATTCGGTAGGTCCTCCTGACAAACTCCATAGTTTTCAGTCTTTACATCTTACCCTTTGAAAGAATGAAATCACTATTTTGCTTCTTTGTTTTTGAGAACACAGTTGGGACAAACTGCTACTGCTTGTCTTGAGAAGCAAACATGGAAAATAAGATACCCTTAATTTACTGTGTTCTTTGGCTTAAATGCACCTTATCCTAAACCTAAACGGAAAATTTCTCTGATCTGGAAAGCACCTTAATTGCTAGGGTCTAGAGCAAGTCGAAAGGATGAAACCATCTTTCCTTCTGCTGCAACTGTATGGCTGTCCAGAAATTAATCACATTAATAAGAAGATGGTGTGCGATAATAAAATCTGGGAGTAAATGAAAGACTTAGACTGATGTCACACCAGGGAGAGGGAAGGAGTCTTTAGTTTTTGTTCCTAGTTCTAGGGTTGTACATGCATTTTTTATTAAATTGGTATTGGTGGGGGAAAAGAAAGGAAGTAGGACACCCTCTTTAGACCTACTGTCTAACCTATACTTGCATCACCAGGAAGCTCATGGGGGGAATGTAACTTGAAGACTACAGCTGAAACCACCAGTTTCTTGGACGTATATCTAGTCATCAGGATATTTTACTAGCTGATCTGTTTTGAAAAGAAAAGCCACAAGCAAATATACATGCTTTAAGTTGTCAGCCCTGCTATTACTTGCTAATTCTGCTCAGAGCATATGCATTTCAGGATCTTCACAGGAATGAGGAAGAACATGAAACTAAAACTGAATTGAGACAGATCTGAAATGGAGCCTGGATACTTCTGCTCAGACAGCTCTTGGTCTGTAACGGAAGAGTGCTGGCTGCATTACCCTTAAGGCCTCCATGGAGCCAGGAGGCACAGTGGGTTTAGGAATTTAAACCTTCAAGGTTAAACTGTAGCTAAATTTGGGTTTAAAGTCTGCCTAAGATTTTTCTGTGATGTTTTTATAGGGTCTAGCCTGTGTATATAGCGTAAGCCCTCCTCACTAAGGTCATCCCAGGTATTTCTTCGGAGTTCACTAAAAGTGGGTTAAATCTGAAGTGGAACATGGTGTACTTTTTAAATGTAAACCCACACCACCCTTCCTTACCCCACAGATGTTATGTCAGATATTTGTCCAAGCAATCTCACTAACCACAAATGCAAGGGGAAAGTTTTGCTGATTTGCAATGGTTAGCACTGGTCACTAAAAATCTTCAGATTTGGGTCTCCCCATAACTTCAGAAAAGTAAGTTGTCTTTTTTTTTTGTGTCTGAATTTAAATGTGGATAAACAAAGAATGGTCTACCTTGAATATTGTACAGATATTATGTAAAACAGCTGATTAAGTGTCTGTACAGGTTACTTTTTAATATTAAAAGTTTGCCTCAGGTATTTTTAATGTTTACCTTGTTGCTTTTCATTTGTACATTTGCACCAATCAGTCTTAATAAACAAGGCTGCCAAAAGCATCTACTATAAATAAGATTCATTGTGCAAGTGTCATGTATTACTCTACACATGAGGTAATAGTTTCTCATTTCTATTATAGTTTCTATTAGATTTTTTTTTCTTGTGCTTTCAGCATTTCCCAATAAACATAGAAAGGAATGAAAACAATTGGTGAAGGTTAACAGCAACAATATCAAGAATTATTCTCTTTTGCATTTACAGATGATGAAATTCCTTGCATAAATTTCTAACATGAGATTAATGAGGTAATAATAAGTAATTATTATACTAGACTGTTGAACAATTTATGGAATTACAAAAATGTAACTTTGATTTGACTGGGCTACTAAGAGCACAAAAGGAATATATTGGCTGTTTTTAAAATCAGAGATTTTGCTTATTATACTTCAAGGTGAAATATTCTTGAAATATTCTCAGGGTGAGATATTCTCAAAATTAAGAATTTATAAAATTTATAATGGAAATGCATTGCACAATTACATGTTGTATGTTGAAATACCTTCTGTGTGGTCTTTTGCCACATAATACAGTGATATTTTGTTAATGTTTCAAGTCTTCGTGAAACATTCATCTTAAACTCTAGAGAATGCTGAAGCTCCATGGTACTCATGAAAAATAGTATTTAAGTTCCTGAAAGGGGAAATGAATGAAATACAGGATTCCAAGCTTCGAAATCCATGAGGGTTATCCAGCAGAATATGTCTGTATTGATGCTTTGACAAGTTGCAGCTCATAGTGCACCCTGAATCTTAGTCCCCTGCAACTCATGACATAGTGAAACATGCTACAGCTGCCTATGCACATTCCAGTTTCCTTCCAAAGTCAGACCCTGGCCAGATACCTGCCCAAAGAGGACTGTGGAACTTGTATTCCATGCACCACTGATTCAATTAATTCTTCTGGTGAAAATGCAATAGTGCTACCCACCCCTAATGTTATCACCAAGGTCTTTCAAGATTCAAAAACTAGGTGGGCTGTTCTCATGCTTGAGAAACCTCTCCTCAAGATGTCAATCTACTAGATCAATCTATGCTCAGAAGCATGTGTAACAAATAGCAACAGACCTCAGCTGCTCAAAGCACAAAGCACAGCATTCATTGCCGTTTTCAATCAGAAAGGTTTTCATATGCTTAGTGACCACACTGATCTCTAACTTATGAAATTAGAAGTTCATGTCATTTCCTAAAAGGAATGATACCTGGGTTCAGTTCCTTTCTGACTGACTCTGTAACCTACTAATTATGCCAGTCCTTAGCAGCTAAAAAAGTGTTAACAATGGATTTCTGCATTTTAAATTATAAGATAATTTTATAAAATCATCATCTTTGTGAACAGAGAGTATGGGCTATGAATCCCATTCTCTTCACTGTAGGCGTAGGGATTGTAAGTGGCTTATAGAGCACCATAGAATCCACTTTAGTCATGCATGTCTGAGCTACACTCTGCTTCCTTTTCACATTTTTTGTTGTTGAATACCATAACAAGAGATCATTCCTGCTGGCTGAACATTCTAACTTTAAAACACAAAGCATTTGGTATAGAACAGAGTTAAAATTGTTTTCCATTTTACCAAGCTAACCGTCAGTCCTTGGCTTGCAGAAAGCTTACCTTGAAGTAAGCTTGAGTTCCCTTCACAACAGCATTTCTTGGCTTTCTACCCTCAAGACCATGGTAACTTTACAATTTTTTTTTATTTTTTTTTTTTTTTTTTTGCAGTTTACAATTGCCAGAAGTAAACCAGTGTGACACTGTGTTAAGCATGGTAGAAATCTATGGGGAAAAATATGTCTGTTGTCCCAGGGAGTTTGTAATCCAAGTATAAGAGAAGAGTGGATGTGTACTAGTAGGTGGAATTGATGAGACACAGTATCTTCTTACACCATCAGTTGAATCAATCAGCATGATAGCTGGGGAAGTAGTTCTGCTATTGAACTACATTAGAAATACAGACATATTTACATGAAATCTTAAATAACAGATTTTACTATTTGATAACTTCTGGACAAATACCCTTCTGGACTAGTTCCAACAGAGCTGGGGGGCAGAACAGACAATCATAACAGCTTTATACACTTCATAATGCTACATTGAATTGAGCAGAATTAATCGGAGAAAGAAAAAAGAATTTAAAAACTCCAGAGTCCTATCAGTAAATCAATCAATCAATCAAGTAAATCTTAATCAAGTAAATATTTCCTTTTTGTCATATTAGTATATAACAAATCCAAGAGAGGACAGGATCAATAAGTAATTTGTAAAGTAGTAATCGAAAGCAAGGCTTTATGACCTTCTTCATGTTCTAAATATTTTATTCTTGTCAGCTGCTGAATTCACTGGGTTTAAGGATGTGCTTCCCGCATTCAAAATACTCTAGTTAATTTTGTAATAATGCATATGAGTCAGATTCACTGGGGAGAGAGCTGAATATATTGTTCCATGATACTGTGGTGCAGAAGCACAGACTAAAAATTATAGGAACTGTTAATGTTGACTTTTTAAAAGTCTGTTTTAATTTATCATTAAGTAATCAATACACAGAAATCAGAAATTTAAAAATAACCCAAACTCTAAAACTATAACACCACCCCACAAAAAAAAAACCCATACAGAGACTGAAAAGACTTGAAATGAGATTCAATTAGGTGATATGACAACAGAAAATGTCTCACTTCAAAGGAAAATGAACAGAAACTTAAGGAGATTTGATTGAAGAAAACGGGTGAGAATAAATAATCTATTTATGCCTAAGACTTTGTAGGTAGTCATTAAAGCTTCAGAGTGCACACTAACTTATACAGAAGATTGTCCATATATATTTGAAGCATACACAAGAAAGGTACGATATCATATTTTGACATGTATTCAGTTATTATATATCAAAAATGTTGAATAGGAATGACAGTTCCCACGAAATGTTACTTCCTTTGCTTCTAAAACACAGTGTGAACTCAGGCGATCCTTCACCTTAGATGATACTATTTTCCTATTTCTAACATAACATTCCTAACAGGATTTTTCTGTTTGAGAATTTAGATAATATTTCTACAACTTTCTGGTACTCTTTAATGAAAAATGAGGCACTAAAAAACAGATATCAGTAAACCCAATGAAAGAAATCACCTCTGGCATGAAAAAAATCACTGGAAATATATTTTATTTTAAACATTTGCTCAAGTGTTTTTCTAAGCTGGTTCTGTAGCATAAAATTTATTTTATTATTCTGTATTTTAAGATACTGATATTTGGAAGTTGTGGGAGATACTGAATATGTAGGCAACCACATTAGCATATTTTTTTCTATTTCTTTTCCTGGAAGGCATTGGAAAGGCCTTTTGGCAAGTAGATAGCCTATGAATATGTATGTAAAAGAAATAGACTTTAGCAAAAATTTTTTTATAGCTAAGGTTTTCCTTTTTTATTCATCATTTGTAACTCATAGATCTAATTCACAATTTCAGTTTATATCTTGTATAGGAAGACTTAAAAACAAAAGAACAAACAAACTAATCCAAATCACCCCACATTCTTCCTGTGCATAATATCAGACACATTGCCATGCATTTCATGATCACTGCACTAGAACATCACAACCTGTCTGGATAACCCCATCGTATCTACAGAATAAAAAGTTAATAAGAACAGAATAGTTGCTTTTTTGTTGTTGTTGTTTTAAAAAAGTTCTCCCATCTGCTGCAGCACAGACATGGGCTCAATTTTGTTATCTCAAAAGCTCTATAGATATTTGAAAAATAACAGTATATTTGAGACTAAGAAAAATGAGTACTTTAAAACTAGTAAAAATAACAGCAAAATGGTACATTGCTTAGCCCATAATCTCTGCTTGTCACCAAGATCCTGACAGTGAACTAACTGCTTGCGTAGGTTAGCATGAAATCCGATTTGCAGTAATCAGCCAGAAGCAAAGAGAACATGAAATAAAATATTTGTAGTAATTTCTTGGTTTATAGTATATATTTACCCACAATACAACAGAAGGAACTCAGAAGATCTGCTTAGAGCTTATTCAAGTAATAAACTTGTGATGATTCCTACTCATTTGAAATGGTTTCATTTTCTGCAGAATATATTAAAATCTATTGTAGGGACAATCTGGAGTGTTCAGGAGGCCTGTCTATTTCCGGGGTGGCTAGTTCAGGTTTTACAGAATTTTTATAGAAATATGACATGTACTAATGGACCCTTTTCATGGATTTTGCTTTTCCTCACTTGTGCCTGTGATATACATATATGAAGCAGAGCAGGAAACTTTCAGAGTTCTAGGCTGAGTCTACTTAATGCAAAGGATAATACATTTTTGGACTTTTTCCCACCAAATTATTTACTGGTTGCACAGGTCAGTAGAAATTCTAGTTATCTGAGCAATCTTTGCATAAATTCATTGAGCAGAGACTTGATAATCAACACTAATGGAGTCTAGATATTTGAGATGGGAATCTAACTCTTCCTTTGCTATTAAAGACAAATGGGCTGGAACCAGGTGATCTTTAAGGTCCCTTCCAAACCATTTTATGATTCTATAAATGTCTCAGGATTACATTTCTCGAAGTTAGATGTCAGAACAAGCAGACTAATTATGAGAATAGATATAAATTATTGCTTTTAAAATACACTGAATTAAATACACCCATCATTTCTCTTGAAGAATAAATGAGTAAGGATAAACAGGTGTGTGTAAAATTTTTTATTTATTTATTTGTGCTAAAAATATTGATGATCCTGCAGCAATAAATATTAAAGGCTAAACAAAAAGGAATCACACAAAAACATTTTAGTTTTGCTTTGTGTTTAGACCTCCGAAATATTTCTGAAGACTCATCTACATAACTCACAACCATATGCTGGAGGTCAGCTTCAGCATCAAACTATATGAAAACAGGAAAACTGCCAAAGGAAAAGCTGGACACAGCTAGCACTTAAAATTACAAAAGTACAAGCTTTACAGATTTCCCTGTTCATCAACCTAACCTGGGGTACAAGTGTATACTATCACTTTAGAAGCTAGAGCTCTCTCCAATGTTATATTGGTACCATTTGTCAAAAGAGCATTTGTTTTAAATAACAGATGAGTACCACTTGCTGACTGCCAAGTACAGAAAACAGTTATGGTACTGAATAACACCAAAGCTCAATCTCCTTTCTCTTTCTCCTTTTCCACCACTACTAAGGAAAGAGAATACCATTAAAAGATCAAAAGCTCTTATAAAGATTGAAGAAGTGAATAGTCTGCAAATTATCCTTAGAAAGCAATAATACCTGTCTCTGTCTAATTCTACTTTAAAAATCTCAGCCTACTTGCAGCTCATGGAAGCTTAATTTAAGAAAAAGGAGAAAGGTAAACATTGAATCTATCTAGGTATTTTTATCATTATAAACAACTAGTTAGATAGGAGGGGCCAAAATATGAAACTTGGAGAAATTTTTCTATTTAGTTTCTATCAAAAGTGGATTGAAATCAGTCTTCTCCAAGCTTATTTCAAGATGGATATTTAAAACCAAATCCCACGCTTGGCAACACTGAAAGAGAATACTTGTCAAATTAAGTAAGCCCCCATATCTTTTCAGCTATAAAATCAAATGTGTCTCTTCCTTCCATCACAGCATTTATCTCCTGTCATAAGATTGAGAAAAGTGAAAACTGTAACCAGTGATTGCTGTGTGCCTGCAATTGCTGTGTGTCAGCAGCTCTAGACCAGTTGCCCTGTGAATTTCACCCAGTAGAAGAGGGCCAGCTCAGATTTCTGGTGCCAGGGCAGAAAGCCTTGCACCACAGCTTGCAGCTTTTTGTGACAAAGAAGGGAGCAGGCTTGGATCCAAGACAAGACACTGATGGTGCTAAATCTAGCAGCAAGTTCTGTGAGTTTGTGCAGCTTATTGCCCCAGAGCTGTAGGTCATGAAGCTCCATTATCCCTAGTATCTCTCACTATTACAGGTGGAGAAACTGTGAAAGTAATGAAGCAACTTACTCTCAGGCCACAGAAAAGTTCAGAGCCAAAACAGAAATGAAGTCATCTCTCTGAGGCCTGTGGTAGTCACTAGAATAAGGACACCACCATGCCAGTTTGTCAGTGCAAGTTATTCCTTGTATGGTGCTTAGCAGGTTTATGCTCTTCTAAACAGTACTGTCAAGCCAGCAAAGTAAAAACTCTTTTCTCCAAGTCTGGCTGTTCAAGATCTGGCTGTCCTGATCTGTTCTGTTCAAGATCTGTCTTCAGTTCAACACTACTGGAAGAAGGAAACTGTTAACATTATTCAGTAAAGAGACCCATTCAGTAAAGAGTTTAATCTTGAAGTGCATACAATTCTGCCAAAATAACAAAGAAAGCAAGACAGGTTGCATAGTTGTCATTGAAACCTATGTAAAACACCAAACCAGATCTTTTTCTAAGCAGTCGTTGCTGCCACACAGCACTGTGCCAAGGAACACACAAGTCTGGCCATTTTATTTCTAATGACCCAACATTTTCTGAACTATTTGAAACATCTGCTTACAAGTTCAGCCAAAGGCAAGAGGGTAGACATCTGAGACGTGAATTATGGACTGATATTTAAGGGGAAAATGTAGTATCAAGTGGAAACAATCCAAGCAACATAACAAATTTAATACAGCCGGTCCCACTCACAGACCCACAGCATTCAGAGTTTGTCCCCCAAGTCTTTCTCAAGAAGTTTTCAAATGGGTTGACATATGAGCAAAGAACTGTAAAGTTCTTTAAATAACAACAGTATCTTCAGAGTTTTAAGGGTATTTAAGGAAAGCAGGTGAACCACTGGTAAAGTACAGAGACTTCTATGCACAACACTCTTTTAAAACTTGCCATATGGTTTTTATATTGACAACTGCATGTGCATATAACATGTCACAATGCATGAGTATTTCTTCAGTACTAATGAATGTCAGGTGAACTTTTAAGTTGGTAGAATTTAAAAAACACAGTAAAAAACCCATTATGCCATGTATATAATCTTAGATTAAAATACATTGTGGTTATAATACTTGCCTGAAGCAAAGTTTGTTTGAGTTTTCATTGTATTAGGTATTAATTCAATTAGCTAGGGGTTTGAGAGAGCATGTTAATGCTATTTAAAACTGTTTGCCTTAGTATTCACATCAACTCACATCAGTTGAGTAAATTATCATATTAATGTACAAAGAGACAAAGATTTTCCACAATTATTCTTCAAGAAGTGTCAGAAATTTCATGTTTTTAATGACCTCTAGGTCTTTTACACCCATACTTTAATCAACTTAGTTTCTGTGCCTAACTGCTGTCTAAATGGTGTTTGGGACAGAAGTTTTTAAGTTAAAACCTGAAGTTTGCATGCTATAATTTGGGACATCAATTTATTTCAGCTATATCTGATTTTTGAAATGATGGTTTCTGACAGTGTCATATTCTGTTTTATAACCAGTTTCTGTTGCAGGAGACTGAAATAGATATTATTTCTTCCTTACTTCCTGCTAAACTCAGTTAGCTTACAAGCTTGAATTGCCATTAAGTTTCTCTTCTCTGCCTCTTGTTCTCATATCAAAACAGTAGTTTTTTTCCCTTGAGTGTTTCCTCTGCCTGGTATAAGACAATGTTTCTGCTCTGTAAAACTTATCACTAATATTATCGTGTATCTGTTCATTTTCTTTCACCATTAACCTGTTCTCATCTTTTCAATACACATTTATGAACTAGACTTCATATATTTGTCAGAATTACTATTTTCTTTCTGTGATTCTCCCTGTAATTAAATGTCAAATTAACTTTTTAGGCTATCATTGAGCGAGCAGGAACACTGTATTTTATGACGCATTTAACATTAACATCTGCAGCTTGGCTGCGCTTTTGTCTTTATACTAGAAGGTGCGTTCTGCATTGTATAATGCATGGAAAACAACAAACTAACTTTAGCAGACAAAAGTAATGCAGCGCACAGTGGTTTCTTGTTGAAAAATTTGTTGTTAGCCTTTTTTGCATCTGCCAGAGTCAGGTTTTGTCTGGGCTTTTCCCATGAGGAAGAGAAACTGCTGATGGAAATATGTAGTGCTTATTTCCTATGAAGGTATAAGCTCATTCTCCTAGAACATAGCAGAAACCTAATGAAGGGGCTGTGTCTCTACATCATGCATCTTCAGCAGCACTCAGCACCCACCTTTCTCAGGATCATTTTTTTTTTTTACTTTCATCTTGAGAGGCAGAGTTCAGGTCTGAGCCAATTGCCCCTTCCTGAAAAGCCCCTCTGTGCACTCAGATGACAGCTGGAGAGAGACAGGTATGCAGGCCAAGGGAGTCTGGACTCTACTAGTGACCTGCACTGTGAGATAATGTAACATTATGCATGAGGCTTTGTCTGTCTGTATCAGACTATGCACAAAATGGGAGTTGGTGAAACTGGTGACTCTGCATGTCTTGGTGCTTCTCAGTCATGCCAGATCTGTGACTTATGATACAAGGTAACCAATACAATCTACATAAAAAATTCTCAGATAAGAAAAAGATTGGTTTTAACCTGTTGACTTCAGAAACCTAGCTTATAGCATGAACTCACAAAACCCAGCATTGGTAGAATTGAGGAGGCAGCATTGTGTAGACCCAGGAACAGGCAGCCAGGGAATGGTGCTAGGGGACAAAGTAAACTGGATTTGCCTAAGTTAACGCCAAGTGAGATCATTCACATGGTTTCATGTGCTTTAATATATGCACAGTAACTTCATATCTGTAGCTATTTGTCTTAATTTTCTCGAGTATCTCCATATAAATAAGTTTTAACTACACCAATCTAAGCTGAAAAATGAGAAACCTTTGATAAACATGATTCTAGGATGTCATATCATGATTGTGAGAAAACTCAGGAAAAATTGCTTCCATAGAAAGTATATGAGTAAATAAGAATGACAGAAAAAAACCAACCAAACCAAAAACCCAAACAACAAAATCAAAATAATATGTAGTTGAAAAGAAACTACCTAAATTCATTTCAAAGCAGTAACTACATTTGAACATTAACTGAAATGGTAACATGATCTACAGTGAGAAATTTTATGCACAAAGCTACTTTTGTACAACTAGGTCAAAAACTCCAAGAAAATGTGTTGGTATGGTACAGAATATCTCCAGAGGGAAATTGTTCTTCCCTAGACTACCTTTATATTGGGAAGTCAAATGTTCCTACAAAGACTTTCTGTCATAAATGCCAAAACATACTTAATGGATCTTGTCTCCACTATTAAACTCTCTCACATGCAAAACCAGGGCAGCCACCTCCAGACTCCCTGTTGGGAATAAATGCTGGCTTACATGAAGCCATAATCTCTGTTTAAGAACTGTTTTGTAGAGTGCTAAAGCAGCCCAGTCTCAAAGTCTAAAAGCTTCCCCATTAAAACAAATGATTCACAGTGATTGGGAATGTTCCTCTTACAGGCATAAACGCCAGACAATTAGAATATATGCCTAATGTTTGATGTGAGGGAGTGGGAGAAAGTATTAAAGTCACAGTGGTTCATACTACTACTCTTAATATGGTAGTAATTATAAACACTAAATAGTATATAAGCTTCAATCAATTTATATAGTTAAAGTAGCAATATTTTTGTTTTGAAGAAAGGAGGCTTATTTTCAGCATGCACCTAGCTTCATTTAACTGAGGCTTCCGTACCTACACCCACATTCTACCTTCCCATCCCAACATGCTTAAGATATTCTACATTGATACAGTGTAAGAATTCATTAGTACTTGAGTTCTGTCTGCTTTTGCTACACATACCAAAGGAATGGGTGGCATTTTGCTTTAAAGTGTCAACACATTTGTACAGTTATAATAAAGAATAATGAGATATTAGATGCTTTCAGCAAACTTGAAACTACAAGACCAAGTTGTCTATTTACAATTTTATTTTATTGTCTATACGGTATACCAAAAACATAAAGTTACTTTTGTGTTTCAGAAATGCTTCAGGTCATGAAGCTTTAATCTGTTGAAGTTGTGCAACAGAAAGACACAATTTAGAAGGCAATTAATACTTTAGTATTAGTCTTTCCACCTAAACAGAGCAAAAAGTAGATTTGCATGTGATTCAGGGTAGTGGAATATGAATTGTATAATAGCTCAGATTTTTTTTGATTGCTTTTGATTGTAATGTAACAGGGGAAATGAAACTTTGACATAAGTAATCATGTTCTGTAATTGCAAGTTCGATGACACCATTGAAAGATTTATGGAGTAGGCAAGGCATTAGGTGGATCAATACAATCCTCTACAATACCCAACAGTATTATCTTCTCTACTCTAGCTCCTTCTTGTAAGAGTACTAATTGTACCCCAATGCGTCATGGATTTAAGGCTTGTATTCTACTGAGGAGTAGTCTATGAAAAATTACTGAAGAGAAAAACTTAATGAGTATGCTGTAATCTAGTTAAACCCACATGTGCTACTTCATTTTTGTTTTAAACCTGATTCCAGACTCCTACACTGTTCAGTTTCCATTACCAGAAATCTTTGAGTCTCACTATCAGCACCTGTCAGATAGCTGGAAATGTGCAAAGACAGAGATTTCAAAGTATACAGCAATTTCTCCTGGAAGAGTTAAAAATATGTACAGTACAAGGTGGACAGTTTATGCTGTAGTTTACTCCATGCATTTGTGTACTAATTCCAACTTTAACACCATCCCTCTGTTTCCTGCAAGACAACATTTTTAACAGAGAAGAGAAGATTGTTCCCTCATTGGATAGCTCTATATTACCGAGAAATTAAAGAACACTTTTGTGATATGAAGGAACTAAATTCCAGTCTAATGTCTAAATTAGCATAAAGTACCTCCCAAAGCTGTAACTTCCAACCTTTCTTTGACCTGCTTTTACAGAAGATGTTTTTTTTTTTTCCCTCTAAGAAAAACAGTAGCTAAATATATTCTATTATTTTGAGCAGCATACAGACTTCAGGAAGATGAATTACCAGTGTACGGAAGGGCATGATTTTTCAAAGCACACACAAGAATCAGACTTACCAAATCAAAGAATCATAGAATAGTTAGGGTTGGAAAGGACCTTAAGATCATCTAGTTCCAACCCCCCTGCCATGAGCAGTGACACAACACATTAAACTGTGTCGCCCAAAGCTCGGTCCAACCTGGCCTTCTACCCAATTTTTGTAGATGCACAAAGTTCTACAAGTTCTTATCCCAAATTAGGTAGAGCTTTTATTAAGCCATTATTATTTAAGTGTTAACAAGGCCTGGTTGTTTGAGGCTTTGAGAAACTTGGTCGAGTGGACGGTGTTCCTGTCCATGACAGGGGGAGTTGGAACTAGGTAATCTTTAAGGTCCTTTCCAACCCAAACCATTCTACCATTCTACGATCATTTTAGAGGCATAATTCAGTTGGTATAAGACTACTTGTCCAGAATAATCTTAAAGGCTTTTCAGTACACCAGAACTAATAAAGTCTCTTTTGAACCCCTTCAGAGCCTGGGGTCTATTGAAAAGATAGCCCTCATCACAATTTTGAGGCACTGTGCAGAGTGCAAGAAAATGCATATGAGTCCAGAGTCAGTAAATCAGTACTTTGAAGGAGAAGAAGTATTTTGAAGAAAATCTGTTACAGTAAATGGGATTTATTTTGCAGACAGCTGTCTGTAAAAAACCTTGCAATTGGAAAGTAAGTTTAAAAAGCATTAAGGAAAAAGATCTGAGTTCAACACAGTATATTCTCATTACACTTCTACTGCCTTGGGAAAGGATTTATATCAAGGCAATTAGGGTCCTTACTGGCTCACACTGGCATGAGTTAGTCAGCTAATAGCCCAGTACTGTCATACTTTTTTTTCACATCTGTAGTTGCTGTCTTTTTGCATCCT
>NW_009917882.1:0-5256 GCF_000696875.1 Nestor notabilis | reverse complement strand
CTACAGACACCAATTAAGCTTTGGGGGTTTGTCTCATTTCTGAAGAGCTAGAGTAGTTCTTTTAAGGAAGGTCTTTGAGAAAATCAGATGCATATTTCACTTTTTTTAAACTAGTGATTTAGAGGTGGCAGTGAGGACTTACATTAATGCAGCACTGAGACCTGAAATTTGAGTGGGATTAAATCTCTTAATCTAACCCATAAGGAGGGAAAAATAAGTAGAAATTTAACTCAAGAAGTCTTTTGGGGACAGTGGATTTTCAAACATATATTTTGCATGTGAAATCTGTCCTATTGCTGAGAGAACAATTAAAAGTGATTTTTCAACTATTTTCTTTTCCTCCTTATTTTTCCAAGTTCCTTTTGTTCATTTACTGTCATCACATATACTCCAAGCTTCAGACACCAATACACATCCCAATATATTCTTAGATTTTTAGATCTTTGTTATAATTAATCTCACACAGTTAATCCCCTAATGAGTTCACTATTTGGTTCTCTCTGTGCAAGGATTAGCCCACAAAAGTTCCCCAAATCACCTGCTAATTTCTCACTCCAGTACAGCCATGTGCCACCAGCTGCATTCGGTGTGGACTGTTGGACAATTAAAGCTTAAGTCAGAAAAATGGGACCCTGTGAAACCCAATCAATTATACTTAATTCAATAGTTATTACTTAGCAATAATTTACCAGTTTTAGAAATGTTGTCAAGCTTCAGAGTCAGCTTTGTTTGGGTTAATTGAATACTTTTAATTGACGGCTGAACGCAATCTTTATAACTTTAAACAGAGCCCCAAAGGCAGCTTGGTTAAAAGAAGTTCAAAGAAAATTAGTATTTGAAGTACAGCACATACTCCGTTGGTTTGCCAACTGAATTAGTAGAGAGGTTAATAATCACACTTTAGAAAACATTGACGTAAGATTAATTCCCTTTTCTGGATGAGGTTACTAGTCGAATTAATTGGTGCCAGTGCCTAAGAGGAACAAAAATAGTAACTTCATTATCTATAACAGCATTTCACAGACATAACTCTAAATCGATGCAAAGACTATCCTCTCAGAAAGTGTATGTTTTGCTACTGTAGCATGATAAAATTACATTATGCTTCTTCAGAAGGCATGTTAGTATTATCTGTTCAAAAGCAAAAATACTGTTTCCTACAGAAAAAATTTCAAGATATGTCAAACAAGTAAATCTTCAAACATTTCCCAAAGATATTGAATCACTTAAATTATCTTTCCTGCCTTATTGATATCCACAAATACAAGTCAAAATGAAATTTTGTTTGTAAAAGTGTTCAGGCAAACAAACTTCATGTTGATTCATAAGAAAGGTGCTCAGAAGTCACATTGAAACAGTGTCATTTGGAGTATGAAAGGGAGAACATAAAATGATAAAAGGTGAGGCTATGAAAATGCTGCTGTCTGGATATGTTTATTCTTTATGAGAGTCCCTAACATGTTCATATTGAAACATTTCTGTTCATATGAAATGTTCATTTCATATGAAACATTTCTGTTCTGCAAATAAAGTTTTTGTTTCCTCTGTACAGAGAGGATCTTCAGATTTTTTTTCTCTGGTGTCACACTGATGCCAGTGCGTACCATTTGAAATCAATAGGATCACTGTACACCTGAATGGCACTTCAAACTTTAACTGTTGTATTCCAAACTGTTGTGCTCCTTAGGTACTGATTCACACTCTGTTAAACAGAAAAAATTTAGACCTGTAAGCTCTAAAGGCAAAAGAGACCTTTGGGTTACCAAACTTATCCTGCAGATTTAGGGTAATAGAATTTAAAGAAATGCATTCAGATATTTCTCTTTGAAACTGCTGTTTCATTGAGGCATGCGTATGTTGTGCATTCAAGAAAATCCATTTCTGCTGTGAAAATATGAAGATACTTAGGATCTGGATTTTTCCATTATGTTCTTTGTGACTACTAATTACCTTTACAATTTAAAAACTCTGACATTGTTTATATAAGTTAAGTTCTATACCATGAATCTCTTTTTGTATTTGTATGTCAGGTTAAAGATCAGATTAAAGATGCACTTTGTATGTATACAGAATTTTCTGCCTATGAAGATGCTTAAAAAACAATCAGATCATATCTCAGTCTTTTGTTCACAACATATAAAGAATTAGTTTATAATTATATAAGTTTATATAATCCCTGAATTATGTAAGAAGTTCTTTTGAAAAGAACGTTGCAGTTCATTTAGTCCAAGCACCTGCTCAAAACGGGTATCTTTGACATTGCTGACCAGACTGGTCAGAGTTTGTCCAGCCAAGTTTTGCATATCTTGAAAAAAAGATCCTGCAATGTCTCCTGGCAGTATATTTTAATGTTTGCTCACTCTTACAGTGGTTTTTTTTTTAATGCTTATTGTGGTATTTCCGTTGCTGCAAGTGTGCAAGTTCTGCAACTTCCTCCTTTTAAGACATTCTTTCTAGTGTTGAAATCATGTTTCAGATTACTTTTTACACTTTCTCTGATTTCTCAAGAACTTAAAAAAATTCTGGTCACCAGAAAAGTAATGTTCTGTTACTTGGGTCACTAGTGCTGTAGATGTTGCTAAATCATTGAACTCCCTGTATCCTTACAGTCTACATCCTTCTTTTTGCCATTATGTCCCCTTAGATACGTTTGTTGTGTTTCATGGCCACTATGATTGTCATAGCCTATTTGAGTCATTGTTGTTTGGGGTATATAACCCATAACCCACCACAGTTTGCAGTCACTGACTTTAGGTGTATAGCTTTGACTGTTTGAAAACACATATTGTTTGAAGGCTCTCAGTTATTGAAAAAATCTGGGATGATTCAGTATGGCCACATTGATTCATTACTATTCATCACTTTATTAAGTCTTACTTCATCAATAGTATTTTAAAATACATCTTATTTTCAATGGTAGCAATTTTATATTTACTTTCAGTTCATTCACAAAAAATGTTCAATAGCATTTTTCCCTGAATCCTGAGAAACATCAAGTAGAAGCTAAAACCATGTTGACTGACATTAATGATATTCTTATAATTCAATTCTTTATTGACTAAATCCTAAATTAACATTTTCAATATTTTTCTTTGGTCTGATGCCAGTGTAAATAACCTGTAATAAGTACAAGACTTGTTTTTAAATAGTCATGTTTGTCCTTGTGCAGTCTTCTGAAATTTACCTATTCATCTGTGACCTAACTGTCAAAATGATTTTGTAAATACTACCAACACATATTACTTTCCATGTTACTGTAATCTCTGGGTGTCTGCCTTTTGCAACCATAATTGAAAATGGAAATAGTATTTTTCCAATAATAAAAAATGCACAAGGTATTAAAATAAGTCTATAGCTATTCAGACTGCTTATGAAAAACAATTTGGCTATGCTATTATGATGCTGAATTTAAATATTTTAACAAAATCCAGGTAAGTAAAAGGTATGTACTTCAGCTTATGTCAGATCACATGATTATATGACATGTATTACTACCCATACTAAGAGGCATTTTTGTACCATTGAATATTTTATAAACTGGGCTGTGACACAATGCTTTATAAACTGGATAGTGATACAAGGCAGAACGTCATTTTGTTTAGTTTATAATCTGATATCCATCGCCCATGTTCAGTTTTATGACTTGAAATTATATTACTGAAGAATTATGTAGTCAAAAATATTAAACTATAAATAGGGGGTTTTTTTTACATTAACTGTTTTAGTATATATTCATTCATAATTATAATTATGCCACTTCTATTAATGACTTTAATATAAAACCACAGAAGCTCAAGGGTCTAAATTTGAGTGTCTGCAAGATACTAGTACTTCAGCAAAGTCTTAATTGACAGGAAAAATCTTAGAGACATGTGACTATTTCCCCATGGTCATTATTTCTTAAAGAGCCTTCTGGTTATCATCAGCAAAATCAATCCAGAACTGGGTGAAAAAGAGAAAATTATTTTTGCAATATCAACGACTAGAGTTTTATCTTTATGTGTCGAGAACAAATTCCAGTTTGGGTGTTTTAGAGTCCCAAATAATATCAAAATATAATATTCTTAATTCAGGAACAGCAGAAGTTCTGGACCTGTGGTGTCCTACTTTCTGGTGACATCCCTGGCATCATGGAAAGAACTGACAAGAATTTATGGAATGAGCCTGGTTCATCTAAGAATGAAAGATAGAATGAGTGTGCAAATTGTTGTTACCTTCTGCTCTTGCTAAAAGAATTTGATAACCAAAGATTTGTGTCTTTGCAAGTTTTGAAAACAAACTGGGTTTCAACCAAATCTGTTTTGCCAATGAAGATTTTAGCTTTTCATTGTGACAGCCAGTTAGATTGAAAAGCAGAAACTGAAATATGTGGTATATTTGTGCTAATATCCAGTGATTTTTCAGGAATATTTTTTGTGTTTGATAGCTGTGGCATGTTATTACTTTATAATACTGCTTTGCTGTATTTGACTGTTGCCTGATTATGTGAAAGTATGAAAATTAAAAGAAATTATATAAAGAAAAATAATGCTACCCAGGCCTTCTTCCATTAGTACAGTATTGTTCCTAGCTGTTAATTTTACAGTTCAGAAAGAGTAGGAAGAAGGTCTTTTGCTTAATTATAAAGACTGCAGGGATATTCGTATAATCTGTAAAATGGAAAGTTAAATGGTTTACTCCGTACAAAAAGAAAGGTAAAGCTGCTGGATGCAGACCAAAGGATAGTCAAGCTAAAAATTTCAGGAAACTAAAGGCTGTGTAAAACCCTTGAATATTCCAAGTCATTAGCCTGTTCAGCTTCAATTATTTAATTTGCCAGTGGGGACCCCTAATCAGGAAGACTTAATACATCTCTTTTTTAAGGTAAATGTTTTATAATTCAACAAAACACAAATTTGTATTACAGTTAAAATGCATTAAACTACCATTCACCTCCAATTCAAATTAACAATTGTATAATTTATGCAATCAGAGTAATTTTTAAGAATGAAGATACTGAAACAAAAAAAAACATTACTATCAAGATACTGCCAGAGTTGTGGCAGATTTGGAAGCTAGTTTCCTAGAATACTGGATGAGGTATGTGCAATTAACCACTCTTTAACTGGCAAATGTGACATTAACATAGACTTGTTATCCAAGGTAAGTTTTCACTAGCTGGAAGTACCATCATTTCCTGGAAAATAAGGTTTGCCTTTCATCTGGTCTACAAAGAGTAGTTTGTGATTTATAGAATCATAGAATCATAGAATCATA
>NW_009917881.1:0-37007 GCF_000696875.1 Nestor notabilis | reverse complement strand
TGAGAAGCTGCCAGAAGCTTTCCCTATGTCCGATAGAGTCAACACCAGCCGGCTCCAAGATGGACCCACTGCTGGCCAAGGCTGAGCCCACTATCAGTGAGGGTAGCACCTTTAAGAAGGCGGAAAAAAGCTCCTGCACAACAGTAACTGCAGCTGAAGAGAGGAGTGAGAGAGACTATGAGGGCAATAGCCCTGCAGACTCCAAGGTCACTGCAGAAGGAGGTGAAGTGATGCTCCAGGCACTCGAGCAGAGATTCCCCTGCAGTCTATGTTGAAGACCATGGTGAGGCAAGCTGTCTCCATGGAGGGACACATGCAGCCCATGGAGGTCCACACGCTGCAGCAGCAGGATGCCCAAAGGAATCTGTGACCCTGTGGGAAGCCTCGCTGGAGGAGGAGGCTCCTGGCAGGACCTATGGTCCTATGGGGAGAGGAGCCCACGCTGGAGCAGGTTTGCTGCAGGACTCGTGACCCCATGGAAGTGACCCACACTGGAGAAGTCTGTTCCTGAAGGGTGCACCCCATGGAAGAGACCCACTCTGGAGCAGGTCAGGAAGATCTGCTCACACAAAGACTCACACTGGAGCAGCTCATGGAGCACTGTTTCCCGTGGGAGGGACCCCACGCTGAAGCAGGGGAAGAGTGTGAGGAGTCCTCCTCTGAGGAGGAAGGAGCAGCAGAGACAACATGTGATGAACTGACCCAACACCCATTCCCCAATCTCTGTGCCTCTGAAAGGGAAGAGGATAGAGAAGTTGGGAGTAAAGTTGAGCCCAGAAAGAAGGGAAATGTTGGGGAAAGATGTTTTAAGATCTGTTTTTCTTTCTCATTATCCTACTCTGATTTGATTGGTAATAAATTAAATTAATTTTCCCCAAGCTGAGTCTGTTTTGCCCATGACAGTAACTGGTGAGTGATCTCCCTGTTCTTATCTCAACCCATAAACCTTCTGTTAAATTTTCTCTCCCACATTCGGCTTTGATGGGCACATGGCATCCAGCCAGGGTCAACCCACCACACAAACCTCATTGCAATGACTTTTAATTAGTTACGATGTCCACTTTCCCTCTCCTATTTATTTCAACTGTTAGATGCATTCTTACATCTTGTCTTTAATTAGATGTTAAGCTCTTTGGTAATGAAGCTATTTTGAAGGCATTTGGCTGTTGTTATAAAGATGAAATATTTGAAACCATGCTATGGTACTGGTTCTCTGCATGAACAGAATTGCTGTGGTAAAAGACGAATCTTGAGGCAAATAAGAGTCTCACCTGATGACTCAGGAAAAACACTTCAAAGCCATCAGGAGGCAATTTTGATTCATCTCTGGAATCTGAATGTGATAATAATTTCATTTTTTTTAATAACAAATAATGCTGTTTCAATGCCAGCCTCCATAAGGACTTGAAAAAAATAATCTCTTCTCTTACAATTTCAGTTTAGTGGTTTCTATCTAATAGTTAAAAAAGGGGGGAAAAAAATGAATCTCACATACCATTGAAAACTATTCTCATAATCAAAACTGTGAATGTTCAGGCAAATTTTCTTAACAAAAATGCAGCCAATACTTGTTCTATACCTTCATCTACCACCATCAATATACTAGCATATATCCAATGAACTGTGCTTAACTAGTATTTTTGTCAAAAAGTTTAGTATTTAAAATAAAAGCTCAATGAAAGAATGCCACAGCCCTAGCCAACATTATTATTCTGCCAAAAATGCCTCTAAGCTAAATGAAGAGTTTTCTACTGAAAGGCATAACCTACCTCAAAAAGAAAAAAAATGAAAGACTTGTATTTACATGGCAGCCACTATAATCTAAAATTAAGAAGTTGATACATCAATGAAAAAATATTCAAATGTAGGTAGAAAATGTCAGGTGCGTGGCCTTTTTCCCCAAGCAGACTGCTTCACAAGTGTCAGTAGAGCTTCTCTCTGATATGCTGACAGCTTCTTGCACTGGAGATTCCCATGGCAGTAAAAGCATGTCTGGATATGTAAGTGACCCAAAGAGGACCTGAAAAACAGGTCTTGAGAAAAGGGAGATGCATCTAAACAGTAAACAATGTTGGCAGGCCTACCAAATGTAATAAAAGCAGCTCATAATCCTGATTTTCATCCTTTATGAATTTCTCTATCCTTTGAGTCTTCTAAGTATAATTATAGAGGGGGGAATGTGGGGAGAGGAGAATGGAAAAAAGAAGGAAGGGAAGGCAATGCCTATGGCAAAGAAAGGTTGCTAAGGGAGGAAGGGAAGGGAAGCTACTCCAGAGAGTCATGGAGGAAGGCAGCAAAAGGCTGGCATATGGGAAAGTTCTAGAATGAAAGAAAAAAAAAAAAAAAAAAAAAAAAAAGAGGAAAACAAAAATCTAAGATGCTTCAGGCATAAGCAACGAGTTCATCATGAGATTTGAGATTTATATTAGCTCACAAAAAACCAGACTTGCAGCACTCAAAAGTCGATATTTGCATAACTGACTTTCCTGTTTCTAATCTAGTAACTCGTACAAATAGTCTTCTAACATTAAGGGAACTGAAAGCAATTTGGGAGATCTGAACACAAAAGTCTAATCCCAGCAAATCATTATTATTTACTTCTGGTAAAAGGAAAGTTAAAAACCTAAGAAAAGAAGGGCTGGCAACAGTATAGGGCATACCATATTTCAGAAGATTAAAACAAACTTCCCAAAGTTCAGTTATACTTAGTGACGAAACTGCAAGGGAGGTTCTGAGGTGACTTTGGATCAAGAAGATGAAACAGCTGATCCTTGTTTGCAGTAAGCAAGCTGTACAAAACCATCAGCATATAATGACAGGCCTCATACTGGTCATCAAGAAAGCTGAATTGAATTGGTGGATATCAAGACATTTTGCCACCCACCACAGGCCATAATCATGAAGCAGCAGCATACTGACCCCATCCCTAACCCAGCACACACAACCAAAGAAGCCACTGCCCAACAGGTAGGGAGACAACATGTAAAGTTAGTTTTAAACACACTATATTGTTTCTTTCCATTAGCATTTTCTTTGTGCCTTTCTAACCTTGGAAGAATAATCTCCAATTTCCTGTGTAACCTGGGATGGGTTACAGATGAGGGGGGATACACTCTTTAGTCAGACAAAAAAACAGCAGTAATTCTTGTAATCTTTGGGTTACACAACTTTCTTTGCTGCTAAGACTTTGCTGCATACTAAACCAAGTGAAATGCAAGTTTAACACTTAAAGTTTCTTGTGTTAGCTACACATTTTCTATTCCATTTACACATATCTGAAAAAAACCCAACCCAACTAAAACACCAATATACAGAGCTGAATACCTACTGCTAGAAAGAGATTTTTGTAATGTATAGATGTCGCCTCACCACTGCCACACCAATGAACAGAACTAAAAGACAATCAAGTAATGTAAGAGTCTCCATCCTCAGCTGGAATTCCAAATATGGCTGTTAAATGCCTTTCATAGTCCATCGGCATCCATTTTTCAACTGATGAAAAAGCTCTATTTCCCTGCTTGCATGCTAAGATTCTTTAAAAAAGAAAAATACTTTCAGGACAATTTGCACAACAGCATTTTGCAACAAAATTCAGCTGAAGTATTTTTCCCACTGCAAGGTATTTACTAGGCTGCAGTTATTCTCTCAGCACTTTCAAAGCTTGAAACACACCTTCTGTTGAATGCTATGAGTCAGTTTTAATGACAGTGTTATGTTCTATTGCTCTGCAGCTTATGCAAGAGAATGAATTTGCATTAAGTAGCCAGCTTTAGAAGCCACCTTCTCTTCTCCATTGTTAATACTGACTAATGGCAAAAAATAGGCTATATTCCCTGACTGCTTTCTTACTGTTTTAAAAGACTAAATCTAATTAGCTGCCTGTAATGTAAAAAAGACAAAATTCATTATTGTCATGTTCGGGATCTGGGGGTTTGTGAATTTTGGTTTTGTTGGTTTATTTATTTGTTTGTTTTTTCAGAAAGCCAGTATACAGAAAAAAATATAAAAAGTAATGTCAGATTTTATACTTAGTAAAATTACAGAGTTCTGATCATGTGTTACCTGATTAGTGCCATTCTTCTCCCTTACCCTGCTTGCATGAGAATTTACAACAATTCCTTTAAAAGCCTTCATCTAGAAGAAAACCTAATAGTTAACTTCACAAGGAGGAGGATAAAACAGTCCAACGTCCTAAATGAATGGGGGGGGTGGGGGGGGAATAAATAAAAAATAAAAAAAGAGGGAACAAAAATTATCAACTAGTTCATAGATTAACTTTTGAAGTCTGTCACTGCTGTCATTGGGGGGAGTATGCAATAGCTTTGTCTTCTTCAATAAATTCAATAAGAAAAAATTATCACATGACATCTCATCATCAAACGATGGTCCGATGTAAATATGCTTTGCTTTCATTTGTTTTGGCCCCTTGTTTAAAATCCACCAAACCCTCCACCTCCCTAGAAAAGTACACAGTACTTATGTTGGGGCATTTATTTTTTTTTATTGAAAATATGATTACACTTTGCTCAGCTTGACAAAATGAGGGCTTGGGTAATTTGTTCCTAGAAATACGACTGGCAAGTTTTGTAACTGGTTCTCTTGCAAACCAATGGCCAATATCCCTTGCAAATACAGCCACAAGTAGCTCTACAGGCATACAAAGTTAACAGGGTTTTTTATCTCTACATATATGTATCTCGCACAGGTATGTACATGTGCATGCACTTACTTCTAATGACAGGGGATAAATTCCTCCTTCCAATTAAATTATTTTCATAGAATCATAGAATGGATTGGGTTGAAAGGGACCTCAAAGATCACCTAGTTTCAACCCCTCTGCCATGGGCAGGGACACTTTCCACTAGACCAGGTTGCTCCAAGCCCCATCCAACCTGACCTTGAACACTGCCAGGGATGGGGCAGCCACAGCTTCTCTGGGCAACCTGTGCCAGTGTCTCACCACCCTCATACTGAAGAATTTCTTCTAACATCTAATATAAATGTACCCTCTGTCAGCTTAAAGCCATTCCCTCCTTGTCCTGCCAGTCCAATCCCCTGCCTCAAAGCCCTCTGGAACTTCAGCTAAATGATAAACATTCTTTTCTTTATTGAAAATGAATGTGAATAAATTGGATTACCTATTCTACCCTCTCTGCTTTCTACAAATGAATCATACGTAAGCCAAAAGCTTCCTCCAAATCAAATCTTACACTTTTTACCACTTTAAACGGATCCCAAATTGCCCAAGCAAGAAAAAGATTTTATTTTTTTTCAAATTTTTAGTGTAAGTTCACTAGTTGAACTTTACAATAACAAAGAAAGGGTCTGATGGGTATCTTCCTCCATGGTTGGATGATCTGCTTTAAAAGGCTAAGCCGTTACAGTAATAAAGGACACTCTCTGTGCGGAAAAAACACTAAGAAAACCAAGAGAAAGCCAGATCACACACACACCTGGGGATTGGAAGACTGATCCAGACACTGCTTTTCTGAAATCTCTATATGAAAAACACTTGTAAAATAAAGCAATTCTTTGGACTGAAGACATTATACATTTACAAACCTGTAAAGATAGCAACTTATGAATTAACGAAGGAACTGCACATCTATGAGGGTATATTGGATAGGTGAATCACACCATGATCTGTTAGAATCTGAACCGCAGGTGAGGGATAGGCCCAGCATATTGGAGAACAATATTCACTTTAACAGAGACAACTAAGGAAAACGTACACTGCCTCTTTTAGTGCTGGAGACAATTTGTCACAATATGAAGTCTGTCATTATTGCCTTGAGATGTCAATGCAGATTATACTGCCATTTTTATTGATTTGCAATTAAAAGCAGAGATACAAAATCTAATACCATTCTCATCTCGTTTGGGGGTGTGAGGAGGAGGTATCAGCCCTTTTCTTTTACTTATGTAAAAGTAAGTCTTTTTTTTTTTTTTTTTCCTTCCCTTCAAAGAACTTCTCCTTATAGTACTTGAATCTGCTCCAACAATAAGCTCTCAATTCACTTCAGAAATACATTCTAGCTCTTGAAGTTCAATTAATTGGGGGTAGGAGGGGAGGAATCCATCAGCATATTTTCCAACTATTAGAGACTTGTTTCTTGGCAAGCTGAGAACTTGGCCAACTGAGAACTTAAATTTGTACCCTTAGCACCAGTGATGGTGGAACGCAATGATCTTGCTTCTAATTCAGCCTGTAAGCAGAAGTAGCAGCAAAGTAACAGTAGAAATAGAACATGTAACGTAATTAACATCAGGCATTCTGAAAGACTCCCCAGCACACACTAACACATACATCCATCACACAAGAAAAATGCCAGCAAAATATTTAATCCAAGATTCACATATTCATACGGCAAACAAAAGCAACTATTGTAAATCAGCTGAAAGAAGTTCAGATGGAGTTTTTCTAAGTAAGGTTATCTTAATTATTAATAAAATTATATACTGAACACTAAAAAACATAATGCCAAATGTCATTACTAGAAGACAAATATTTGCACCCAAAACCCCAGAGCAGTAAGATCTTGCAATACTTGATTCCAAAAGCAGAAGAAAAGGATTTACCTTCACCCACTTTTTAAATGCTCCATCCTATCAAAAAGTTTGCATCCTCTTCATTTGTAAGGAGAAAAGGGAAATCCCCTCCCCAGACACATGGTACACAGGCAAGCTCTCCTCAAAGCTGTTTGTAAACTTGCGTCTACTTCCTCAAACATGCCGAAATGACTGTCTAGTAAAACTAAAAAGGAGAAGTAGTATTTAACCCTGTCTCAAGCATCCAATTAAAGTGGCAAACCATTAAACTTTCAAAGTGCAAGAATTTAAAAGACTAAAAGTTTAGGCATAATGCAACACTTATCTTGGTTGTAAGAGACGTACTGTCAAGTGCTCACTAAGCGAATGTAATCCATACAAAACCCCAGAGCTAATTTAATTGATGGCCTTTTAGTAGTTCTTTGCCTGAGTTAAATTTATCCAGCTCAGTTAATGTAAACTATTTGGACGCAAAACGTGCCAGTTAGAATTTGGCAGGGAAAAACATGTTTTTAATAGGTAAAGCCTGATTTATTTTCATCTCTAACTAATTAGTTAAAAATAAGTTTTGAGATGGTAGATTTACACTAAACAAAACAAAACAAAAAAAAAATCAGGATTTTCCCCAATAACATTCATACAAAATTTAAAGGCACCAAGAATATTCTAAAAGAAAATCTACGGCTGTAAGAAGTCAAATCTGTCTAGTAATGGAATTCTTTATAGTAAGATTATGTAAACTACTTAGGAAACGTCTACAAACCAAAGCCACTACAATACAAAGCATCAGCCACTGGTATTGTGCTCCAGTTCATTCACAAGCATAGAACTACAGCATTCGCTATCCTCAGCAGCAAGGTAGCTCTTAACAAGAGTAAGGACCCCATGCCCTGCCAAAGTGTATGACTGTATTGATTTTGGAACACCATTTCTCCTCACTCAGAGCTCCAAGTACAAATGAAAAAAACCCCACAAACAAACAAAACCCCCCAACACAAACCACCAGAATCACTTCAGTTTTTCTTTTAGATAATGATTTTTTTCATTTAAAAAAAAAAAAAATAAATTCTTCTCATAGAGTGTTACACCAACTCTGCACATAAATCAGCAAGAGACCACCAAGAACTGAAGAGCAAAGTACAACCATGTCACCAGGGTCTCTAATGTCTATTAAATTCTACATGGATGTGAAGCCAAAACCCTGACAAGTCTTCAGTTAACACCAACCAATTAGCTTTCACATAGCAACACAAGACAACTGGAAACAAGAGCACAAGGCTCTAGTCCTCTCTGTGTGTTCTTCACTAGACAGAGAGGGTCTCAGTCCCAACATCCTGCTGGGGCTCTAACCTCCTTATAAAAAAGATTTGCTGCTGTAAGGAAAATCAGCTTCAGAAACCTAGCTCAGAGGAGCTGTACAATCTTAATATTCCCCAAGTAAGTTACTTTAAAGGTGAAATATAGACAGAGGTTTGGGGTGATGGAAGTACAGCAGTAGTAGTTCTACAGCACCTCTAGAGATGATGTCCAATTTAATCTCACGTCATTAGGGCACAACACATAACAACCCATCATTCCAGTAAGATAGCCACACACATTTTCCCCACAGCAAATCTGGAAGGTGTTTCTAGTTTTGTCCACATTTAGATAACAAGAAAATTAAAACAGCTGCAGCGAGACCGCACCAGAGAAATGTCAATCTGCCAAGGACATCTTCACTAGGATTAAAACAAGTATCTATGCTCTTGCCTGTAACCATGATAATCGGTTTCAACGGCTCACTGGATCTAAAAAGAGTTGAAAACTCAGATAAGAGTTTTTACAGCTGGAAGGAAGGAATCAACATTTGCTAAAGGCTTGGCTTCCAGCAAGCTACACCTACACTGAGGAGCTTAGGTCGGCATGCTTTTCAACACTCAAGTTATTTGGCATCAGTGTGTAAACCAGCTACACTCAAACATACTACCTTAATTAATTAAAAATGCTCACCTTTGTAACATGTAATTTAATCCACTGGAAAGCACTCATGAATTTACTAACCAACTTCTAAACATGCATAATGGAAGCTGCAAGTATCAGCTTTCATATCATAAACTCTTGACACAACATAACTTATCAGACAGTAGAAGGAAAAATGCAAGAAGCTCTAGATACATCAACCAAGTGTCAGCAGCCAGAAACACACCACTTGTCATATATACACAGTATATATTTTCATATACACACATGTATTTATAAAAATGCATACATACAATATATATTATACATAGTTATATGGAAAAATAATAGGAGGTAAAATTTAAAGAAGCATTTGTCTTTAGAATGTCTGGATGGCATACCAGTAACTACACCCAGCCTGTGAAATAAACTGTTCTCCAGAAGTGAGCAGCAGAGCTAGGAAGAATGAGGTGCACCAGATTAGAATCACAGAATAATTCTGTCTGGAAGGGACTGAAGGAAATGCCTGGTCTGCTCTTGTTCAAAGCAGGGCAAAGCCATTCAATCAGTCTATAATCCTTATTAAGACTGCATAGCATTTCTAACAAGACAAGCAAGAACAACATGATGACAGAAGTGCTTTGATTGTAGTATCTGAAGAAAAAAAATAAAAATCCTGTATCACATTTACAGCCAAATCAATAACAATAGGAAAACAATCCACACAAAACCCAAACCAAATCAACAAATTTAAGAATGCAAGGATGAGCAGGTAAATATTCAGTCTGAAAGGAGCTTCTGTACTGAATACTCTTGTATTCACAGATTTACATTTAAGAAAAAGTTCATTCATCTGCCCAAACTTTGTTGTTTGGTGTTTTTGGTTTTTTGTGTGTGTTAATCGTTGGCACTACTTCCCAGTGTTACACCAATTTGTATTACGACTATATGCTAAGAAAACTGAAGTCTATGAAAGTACTTCTAAGTATCATTCCACCACCTTCTCTTAAAAGCTTCTCTATGGCATCCAGAGATTGAAAAAATCTCTAAAGGAAAAAAAAAATAAACCCCAAGTTTTACTTCTCTGCAGTGAATTAAAATGCTATCTCATCTCTTTTCTTTAGTGGCATTCTGGCTGATTAGCTTTTATTTTTGCACTCAGGTAAGACCTCAGTAAGGGACTGGGAACCCCTCCAAGCCTGCAAATCAAGATTTAAAAGGGAAGGTGCTTGTCAATCCCCAAAATGACCATTATGAAAAGCCCTGTGCTTACTCGGTGTCTCCTGTTGAAATGAGTTCAGTACACAGCCAACATGTTTCAGAAGGAGGGCCCAGATGAGTTGAATAATCAAACAAGATCAACTGAGGTTGTGGGGGGCTTTCTCAGGTGTTCCTCCAGTGCTAGCATGTTTTCCACGGAACTCACGGCTCAATCCATCTGAATAAGCCATAACAGAAATGAATGACTGGAAATTTGGCAAGCAAGATTTTGTAAAGACTGTACTTTCTCTAGGACCAAGAAAAATAATCTACCTTTAGCATTTTCATGTTGTTCAATCAAACAAAAAAGTACCGTTTTTTTGGAAGGTAATTATTTTTGCCTACTTAAAAGAACTGAGGAACTGTGCTCTAAAATAGTTTCATCAGTAGCCAGAACAAAGACTGTAATGAGGGACTATGGTCAACTAAATTAAATAGGTACAGTAAGGAAAAGGCATTGTCAGAGTTTCTTTTCAACACAACAGATGATATTTTGCAAGGCATATGGTATTTATTTTTAGATGTTAGTCATGCAATAATACTACATATTTTATTTTTTCTTGAAAATAGCACAGTATTTTATGTTGAGGTGCTTTGTTGATATTAATTTTGTATAGCTTAACATTTATTTTTGCTGTTACAAAAGGTTTGACTGTATATTTTAAATCATTAACATACTGCACACAGAATTATTCAGTATACATACAAAGTATATATGCAAAGTACCTTTTAAAAAATAACAAGTCTTCACAAAAAAGCAATACTGAAATCAAACACAGAAGGGAAAAAAAGTGCCATATGCAAACACATGCCATTTTTGGAGTATCTAAATCTTTTCAATAAAACCTCAAAAAAAAAAAAATATCTCATTCTATATGAAACAGCGAGAAATAACTGCCTTTGGATTGCTGTAATGACTGTCAGGCCAGTACAGTGCAGGCAAAAAGGCGTAAAATAATATCAGCAAGAGATTCCATCTGGACTTCAATATATCCTTGCTGACTTCACCTAACCAAAGTGTTCCACGACCTTAGAATTTTTAATTTTCCATTTGTTTTTACAAGAAAACATCTGAAGGAACATATCCCCTACTGGTTATTCCCCACAGATTTCAGTTTAAGCCAATTCGGATTCAAATCTACAAATTTCCAGTAATGTCAAGGGTATTTCAAAGTTTATTTATTAGAATTAGTGTTAATACTCAGTTAACATAAAACAACCTCACCTGAAAAATCTGTTAAGTATTGTCTACTTAAATTTGGTATAATTTACGTTCATGTCTTCACCTTTGTTTTTTGCTTTCCCCTTTCCCTAACATACTTTCCCATCAAAGTACTTCAGGCTCTACTATATGAAAACTTCCATGTATTCATCAGAAATAACCCAAAGGACTACATTATCTATTCCTTACAGGAAAACAAACAAACAAACAAAAAAATCCCCATCTAAAAAGCCCTCATCCCAATACAAAGAAGAAAATCTAGCAAAAATTTATGAACCTTGCAGGCACAGAAAACGGAGTTTGTTGCTTTGTAAAAGCAGTACTTGCAGGAGTCAGCCCACTCAGAGAGAAGATAATAGAAGTTGGCCAAGGCCTCATCATTAAAGCCAGTCTTTACCATGGTAAGCCCAGCATGTGTTTGACAGAGCAAAACACCCTAATGTTGTTTTATGTTATTTGAGCAGGAATTTGTGTTTTCCTTAGGTAAGTGTTACAGAAGCCTGTACAGCACACTAGGCTTTTTTGTTTGAGTTTATAGAAGGTCATAGAAATTAAAACCAAAACTAATACACATAAAAGTGTCCACAAATATTTGCAATACAATAGTAAAATGTTTTAGGATACAATTGGATACTCAATTCTAGCTGCTACTGATTAATATAAAATTGTCAGCAAATCCAAGTATCCATTGCTGATTGCAAATCCTTACTTCTACAACTCCAGGTACAAAGTGCATTTCTTCTAAGTTTTTACAGTAATATTTAACATATATAATTATATACTAAAAAAAGGAAGAAATCCACACACACTTATGAGGCTTTCTTTTAGAATAGATACTATTCAAAAAAACCTTTGCAATAAACCTACTATAAATTTATTTTTCTTTTTAGCCTAGAGGATTTTATACAATGAAGATAGGGAGAAGATTTGCCCCCCGACCCTACGTTTTGCTCTCCCTTTAGGCCTCCACCACAATAGGCTCAAGGGGACACTCAGGAATAGCTTTGCCATCTGGATTCCATGTTGCCAGATTAATAATGCTCTTTCATACCATAACTCCATGAAAACAAATCAAAGCTTTTACAGAATCTTGCCACTCCCTTCTCTTGCTAGATGACAATCCCAGCCTTATGTCACAAAAGACAATTCATTGATCAGGCTACCTAGAATACATGGATTCTCACACACCTCCTCTTAACCCAGCCTAGGTTAGCATTTAGTATTTCAACACTACGAATTCCTTCAAGGTTGTCTTAAGTCTCCACTGCATCATTAACACATTAGTAACATGACAGGGTTTTTTTAACGCATTAGTAACCTGACAGGGTTTTTTTAGTAGCATGACAATTGCAATCGTAAAAATCATACCTGTTTAAAAATAATTGAATATTTGTGTTCCAATGTAATACTGATTAGCTTGAACAATGATTTAAGACTCATAGGATGGTATAAATACACTGAAGCATAATGTATCATCCTGAGAAAACAGATACATTTTTGTTTTCTTAAAAACTCTACAGCATTCAAAAAAGTGTAAGTTTCTTTTCTTCATTCATAGCAAATTATTTGAACACTTGAAACCCTGTACTGGAACCTCCACCCATTCAGTTAGAAAAAATAAAATTAGCCCAATAGAGGCAAGTTATTAAGAAAGAGCCAAATTTCCTGAAGATCATCTAAGAAAAATTAAATTATCTTCACCCTCCCACTAATTAACTGTACCCTGTAATAAGCAAAGGAAGACAGCACTAATTGCCAGTTACATGGCCAGGAAGTATCTGGAATTAAGTTTAAGAAGCTCTAGCACATGACAGATAAGTCAATAAACTTAATTATTTCCAAATGGACTACACTGAAACTACATAAAACAAATGCTACCCCCACCCCCCAAAAAAAAAAAAAAAAAAAAAAATCAGTGCAGCATGGAAAAACCTCTTCTGCCATTCTTCCCTGGATTCCCATTTTGATAGCTTAAGCAGGTAAGATTAAAAAATACTAAGAAATATTTTAAACTTTGTGCCCACTCAAGTCTGATCAAACAGGAGGCCCCACCATTCCAAGTATAACACAAACTCAGAGAATCGTACCAAGTGCTCATACCATAGAGTGATCGAACTACTCAGAGCCCATGAGAAAGCTAACAACTTCAATTTCCTATGAGTGTTCAAACACTGTAAGTACTGTGTTCGTTACCATTTTGTTCACTTTGCACAATGTGCAATGTTCATCTAACAAAAAACGTGAAATATTCAATAACTGATTAACTTCTGTTCAGTGTGAAAAGCAAATACAGTTAGGCCACAAATTAAGAAGCCACAGGCAATTTTGTTTTCTCATTTCTTAAGTGAATTCTATTTTGCTATTCTTGTATTTTTAAAAATTTGTCTATGTACGCACACATACACCTCTAAGTAGGTTCTCTAGATGGTGTGTACAAACTCGAAGTGCAGATTAAGTCATTTTGCATGATGCTTGTAGACAGTTCAAAGGCTAGTCAGAACCTGTGACTGCCCCAGACATATTGTGCTTCAACCAATCATTGCTCCCACTGAAGAGCAAGTTTTCACAAGACACTTTTCAGTGGTGCCCAGTTGCAGGACCAGATGCCTTCTGAACATCAGGAAACACTTCATCACTGTGACACAGCCCTGGCACAGATTGCCCAGGAAGGTTGTGGCGTGTCCACCCTTGAAGATACGCAAAAGCCACTTGGACACAGTCCTGAGCAACTGACTCTAAGATGGCTCTGCTTAAGCAGGGGGGCTGGGCCAGATCACATCCAGAATTCCCTTCCAATCTCAACCAGTCTGCAATTCTGTGATGGAACAGGACTAGAAAGGGATAAGAGACATACCTTGCCACTGGGCCTTCACAGCAGAGGAAGACTGAACAGAATCCCTTCCAAAATCTGGTATTCCAGCAGACTCCAATTACTATGCTTTTCTCCCAGCTTTGTTCTCTTTTATCCCATTATCTGTCTCTACCTTGTCCTCAAATACCTTCTTCTGCTTCCCCTTCCCACACCATTATTCTATCCCTTATGCTCTGTTTCCATATCAAGTTCAATCCATTTTCTACTGCCTCAGGCTTTTTACTTTTGGATACAGGTAAATGTCAAATTCCAAGCAGCAATAAGCACATTCAAACACGATTCTTCTATATATACTCTAAGTGTATGAAACTCGCTAGGTTTTTACAATTATTTGTGAAAACTTGACCAAATACATAACCATGACAAGGTGACCCTTCCACTCATTAAATACTGTAACAGCACCAAAGGTGTTTTAAAGAAACCTTTTAATTTTTTCTTCTGAAGTAGCTTCTTTCTCAACATTTAACAATTTTGGCCTGAATTAAATAAAAGTCTGAGCCAAACCACATGCAAATCCATAAAATAATCAGGCTGAGGCAGTCATCCAGGATACCAAGGGTGGAAAAAAGACCTAAAAAAAAAATAACAGTCAGCCAGGCACAGTTGGCAAAAGTTGTAAGCAATTCAGAAGCTGGGTCTTAAAGGGGAAGCTTTGGGAACCTTAATTATAGATAGAAGTTCCAGACCTGCTCACTAAAAAACAACAACAACAAAAAGAACCAAAAAAAAGGCAGCCCAAAATGACCAAGAAGCTAGTAAGACCACTGTTTCAATTTCCTCTTTTAGTGCATTTAGTAAAGAAACATAATTATTTTTCTTAGCAAGCTTAGAAACTCCCATATATATCAATATCTGCTTGTCTATTCTAAACTAATAAAGCTCACATTTTATCTCCAATCTGCATACATCGCAGGATATGAGTACCATTACAGTATTCAATTATCAAATTTACAAATTTCAAGCTGACAACTAGGATATTGAAGACTTTGTTCTATTTAGAGCAGAGATCTGAGGCAAAGAGAAAGGGATGGATTCAGCATGATGTATATAGTGTGGAACTGGTTGTTCCCTTAGTGACAAATAAGATTGACACTGCAAGATAAACAGAAGAGTGCTTTAAACACACATGCTTTGATCCTTAGAGTAAGTTTTTAGAATGAGGTTGAGGATTGTGGTCTCAAAAACAAAGAACTAAAAATCCCCACACCTTTGCACAAGCATTGAACCCATTAAAACCCATTGTTTGGGTTTTTGTTGTTTTCATTCCTTACACTGTGTTCTGTTCTGCTGTAAGTTTAAGACCATATTAAGAAGCCCATATCAGTTACCTAAGCATTTCTTTCATGTATAATACCACTTCTTCAGAAGCTTTACTTAGCAAAATTAAACAAAATGGGGGTTAAATCAAAAGAACAGTTAATGCGAAGTCCTGGGTACATTAAACTTCTTCTAGATCTAATAAAGGAGAGAGACCTGCAACTGAGAACAGATGGGTTGCTGCTGGTGAAATATGAAAGGCTGAAATAGAGAACTGTAACAAAACAAAACCTCAATACAACAGAAAAAGAGGGAAAGATAACAGGCTACAAAATGAAACGCATTACCAAAGGTTTCAAATCCTACATATGGGATGGGGAACCACTCCCTTCTGAAGTACTGCAATTCATTAGATACTGCATGGGTATAATTTCTTTACCACAAAACTTAGATCAGCAAACTGATACAGCCTTAAAACAGATGTGAATGTAATTTAAGTTGAAGACTGCCAGTTGCTTACTCAGTAGGACATTTTTGGGACTATCTGAAGGGAGCAGAAGTTTCATTAGTAAAACTGGCATTTTCTAGAATGGTAACTGGGATAAACCTCCTCAACCCTAGCCTTCTATATCCATTTTTAATCACAGCTTCTTAGTACTTGAGTTTTCTAAAACGTTTTACATGATTTTTTATTTTTTCCCTGGCACAACAACACCAAAATCTACAGCTTGAGAAGAAACATATTAAGTGTTTAATATTGTTTTGTACTAAGTACAGACTTGGCATACTCTTACCAGAGCCTTCAAAACTCATTTCTGGGTGATGCTGTGTTGTCCTGTCACTACTATGAAAAGCATTAACAAATTCTGCTTCCTGGATGAACACTGCATAATTTGATTTACATATCTGCCAAGAAATGTGATTCAATGTTCACTCACAATACTTATTGTATTGCAGTCATCACTGACTGCATCCACATGATCAGTAGGGATCTCATAAGAGTATCGCTACAGTAAATGAACAAGTTAAAGAAATGCTTAATTGTGACAACACATTTTCCTAATAAAATTCAGAACTACACTTGTAATAATAAATCCTGAAGTTACCAGGTTCAATTTTGAAACTACCTTTGTGTTCCTGTGAAGAGGGAAATGTTACACAACCAATTAAAGAATGGTATTTGGGACTAATGTCCTCAGCAGTTAAATATTGTTTAAATATAGATCATGGAACCTGTTCTGCTGCTTAGTTAAACTGAAACTAGAAATGGATGCCTTAGAGAAAAGCAAAAGATATTTGATCATATACACCAGTTAATTGCTGGCATAATGTCTTCTACGAACCCAAATTTCAGCAAAATCCTGAGTTTCATTTCTACCTCGAACTATACTGCACTGGTATCTCTTAGTTCTTATCTCCTTCGGCCACTACAATTTGGTAGGCAAGTCAGTTTGTATCAGAGCACACAAGCAGGGCACTAAGCCTGCATTCCATCCAGTTATTAGCTTTTATAGATGATCGTTCTCTATACACAGCTTTACTGGGGAAAGGGGGAAGTGGAATCCAAATAATCACCTATCTTCTTCAAAATAAGTGCAAGTTGTCCCACTCTGGCATGATGTTCACCTTTAAAACACAGTAGATAAAAATGCTTAATCATCTCATTGATTTCATTACTGTATATACTCATTTTACAGGCCAAACTGTAAGCTTCTGAGAGAAGACACTAAGATCTTGTTAACATGGATACCAAACCACTGTTAAAAGACTTATGTCCCTAGCACAGGTTCTGAATTTCTCTATACAAAACAACACAACAGACTTCATAATACATATAATATTATTTCCTGCAGCAACTCCAGCACAGCTTCACTTAAGTCTAATTCATTGCTTCTGTATATGTATTAAGCGCTTTTGCTGTATTAAGTCTCCTTCTGTATGATTCAGTTCCATACATCTTTAACCTCTACTTTAGAGATTACACAGCAGAACACTGCAAGAACAGACAGACATCTAAAAAGATTCATAATGGAATACTGCAATCAGAATACTAGGAGTTACTTCCTTCTGTACCAACAGCAACAACTGATAAACAGAGTATTGGTTTAATCTATACTATCCCACAATAACACGGATCACTGCAAATACACTGTGGTTTGTAGAAATAAACATAATGCCTTGCAAGTCAGCCTCAGTAATAACAAGCAAATTGCAATAACAGCAAAAAACATTCTTGGGCCGATTGCTGTAGAAATAGAAGAAAATCATTAAAATAAAGTTCAACTGAAGACTTTTTCCTCATGTTACATTCATACTACCTTGTTTGTGCACATTTAGGAGGCACAGTAGGAATGGCTGAAAAGCTCAACTTATGAAAAAGGCTTACTTAGAAACGTGACAATTCCAGCAATGGCTGGAAAGTCCTGTGATAAAAGACAAGACACTTGCAGAATGCTATTGAGTTTACTTTGTTATTCAGACACACACCACCAAACCTACAAACTAAGGATACTGCACAAGCTTCAAATACTAGCAAGCCTTACTTAGCCACATTCACACTGGCAGATTAACATTATGGCTATGGTATTTCTTCACTGGGCTCCACAACCTACCTGATCAAAAATAAATAAATAAATAAATAAATAAATAAATAAAGCATTGCTTATCCACAACTTTGAATCTTTAGCAACTCACACCTCTGAGTTGAAAAAACAGTATGAAGGTATGAAGAGCATGCTGCTACGGGCTAACGCATTCACTTTCATCATCATGATCATATCGGTAAAATTGTGATGTTTCCATTGTTTTGTTAATTCAGAAACTTAATCCATGGAAATAAAAAAAATAAACAGAGTTTACCAATGAATTAGAGAAGAACTGTTTAAGAGATAATTACCCAGCTGCAGGCTGAATGTTTTTTTTCTGAGACTGAAAAGGATGTGGCAGTGTCTTGTGATCAGATTGCGAGCTGCTGAGCAACATTGTTTGTAACTGCGTAAGTAACATCTGTGAACTTCTGATAGTTGTCAGAGGGGAGGAGGAAAAAAAAAAAAAATATTGACATTCCCCCTCAGTGATTCAAAGCACTTTCAAAATTAGCAGGGTTCATCTCACAAGTTGGAGAACAGATTTATTTACTTTTTTTCCTTTAAATTTGAAAACCAAATGAGGTATAGCAACCAGTTCAGTGTTGCACAGATGCACATCACTTTTCAAGGTCACTTGGAGAAAGTTATAGTATTTTGTGAAGAATTCATATGCTATTTTCATAAATATGATTAAGCTTGAACTTTCACTTTTGAGAAAACTTCTTCTTAGTAAAGATCCATAAACACAATAATGAGATTTTATTTATTTATTATTGCTCTGGAAGTCCAACAGTTGAAAATTTGAAGCAAGAACTTAAGAGGCAGTATGAATTTCAACTACACAAGCCCTAAACTTGAGATGGTATAACAGCAACTTCAGGAATGCTCAGCTCTCAGGGTAGTTTTTTGAGTCAGGCATTGCTCCTACACTAGGGTGCCAAGGACTTCGTATGGGTGACCAGAAGGGGATCTTACCAATGTTTAAGTCTTTGGATTTAAAGGTTTGGGTTTCCAGAGATACTTTACAGCCTCAATTACTCTGATTCTTTGACACTTTTGGAGTTACCTCAAACTACAGTGCATGTGTCTGAGGGTATTACATGGTAACAGGAAGGCATTTCCCAAATTCAACAGGAGAAGTGCAGAACTTCATGTTACCCCTTTCTTTTTCTGTGGTGTCCATGGTTAATTCCTACTTTTAATTTGCCATAATCCTCCTTAGCCACAAGATATCCATTTGCTCCTGTCCACATTTCAAGGCAGCTAGAGGTTTTCTAAATGCCACAGGCCCTCCAGATGTAGCTAAATTAAGGCAGCTCTTAAACTTAGCATTGTTAATCTTGGCTCAAATGCCTATTCTGCCAAAGGTGAACTGCCTGTTCTGTCTTTCAATACAAAGTGAAATGTTTCCTCAATTTTCAGATGATGTCTTTATAGCTTCCTATAATTAAAAAAAAAAACCACACCAACCAACCAAACAAAAAAAGGTAGCTTTGCTTCTTTATTCCCCATATCTTCCTTAAGTAAACCAATTTGTTATGTTGTGTAGTAAAGGATGGTTGATACTGCTGTGCATACAAGAACAGAAACAGTTACCTTGGCAAACAGACACTCACAAATGCCTGTGAATTTCAGAGACAGATCAGCAATTGCAACTTTTGTTTTCAGAGAGTTTCAATGTTCTATCACAAAAATGCTAATAATACTCAGGCAATAGATTATTCACTTACAATCCCTATCAGAGGCTAACTTCCTACACTGGAAGAAGCAGTAGAAGCCCTGCCATCTTCACGCAGTCTCATCAAGTAAAACAGAGATACAAGATGAGTTGAAACTTCCCTCAAAGATGCTGTGAACAGCCTGAATTGACTTTTCAAACACAGTCTAGGTTACTAGTGTTTGCCTCACCAGTGGATTATCCCAGCTTTGTGATTTTATTTGTATAGCAAGTGACTTATTAACTGCTTAAATTCTCTAGTTTGTATTACAAAGAGAAGACTGTCGGGACAGAAAACTGGGGAGAATAACTCAGAGAATACTATGATACATAATGCTACAAAACCTCAGACTTTCAAGCAGGACATAAATCAAACCGTGAACCAAACATGCAGAAATGCATCACTGTCTCAAGTTCTCTTTAGGATTTTAGTCTTTTTAACTTGTTGTGGAGATGCAGAATGATGGGGATAAGCTTACTACTTAGAATATTGCAAAGGACAAAAAGCTTCAGTGTGAAGTTACTGATAGGGACCAAACTGTATTTTCATTCCCACAAGGACAAGAGGTTTTTGCCTTTCCATTGCTTGCTTGACTCTAAGCATAGTTAGGATTTCTCTGGAGTGCACCCATGCTGACTAAGCAATAGTTGTTCAAATTAGAAAGGGTAACATCCTATAATCAAGGAATGAAGACTGGCTTCTATTGTCTCTCCTACTCACCACACTAAGCAAGGTAGAGAAAACTCTTAGCTTACAAGGTCCCTTCTCTCCAATACCCCTCTCCCATTTCAGCATATGGGGACAGCCAGCCTGGCACTCAGTGAAAGGTACAGCTCTTAAAAAACAGATTTTAAGTTCGTTTCCTCTGAAACTGATGCCTGCACTATTTGCATTTTACAACTAGAATGCCAAGGTACAATTCAAAGGCTATCAAATCATACCCAACTCTTCCCCACAGAGGGGCACTAAGGGAGGAAAAAGCCCAAGTAAGCATGTTCATTCACAGGCACCATCTGCCTATTATAAAATATAATACTACACCAAATAAACCCATATAAACCAGCAAAGAGAGATACTATTTATGGCTTTTTCCTCAGGTACATAGTTTGATTCTATCTGGCACTGAAACCCTCACCTCCAACTTGCTTAAGTCTCTTCCATCACGATGATTTAATCCATCATAACGGATTTAAAAAAATTACCTCTTTCTTAAAATCCCCAAAGTTTTCAGTAACCTCAAATTTCTCCATCCTGTTCACAATAAAATGTGATCTACTGATGACACCTTCCAAATGTTGACAGACAGAATGTTGTTAGAAAGAGAATATTCTTAGAGAAATTATTTTAGTGCACTGGGGTCCTGATAACAATTAAAAAAAAAAATTAAAAAAATCAAGCAAGAGCAGGTGGAGGCACCAATAAAAACGTCCTCACATGATCATTTGCCCACAATTTATTAATCTCTCCAAAACACATTGCTTTATTCCATGTTATAAATGCAGCTGTGGTACGCAAAAAAACCCAAACAAAAACAACAAAACAAAACAAGAAAAAAGAAAAACTCTTTTAAGAGCTAAAAAACTTCAATTAGTGAATTCCTTATCTAGAATTGCTGAAGGAATTTTTTGAAGGCAGATACACTACTTCTCACCATCAGAAAATGGAAAATGTTTTGCTATTACACTCAATCATTCAAATATTTGGGCACAAACAACTAGATCTTCCCACTTAAAACAAAACTGTCATAAACCAGTAATTCACACTGAGAATGGCCAGACATAAGACTCGAAGCTTAAGCAAAGCAAGAAAGAATACAAGTGGCATCTTAAAAAAACCAAAACAAACCCCAACCAAAAAAACAAAAGTGTTATGCACTGTTCATAAGCATAGAATCTCTGTCTTTAAAAAATGGGGTGGAGGCTAGATATCTCTAGATGCTCCTAGAGTTTATACTTTTTAAACCAGAAGTAGATTAAGACCTGCAGACCACAGGTATTTCAAAGATATGTGGAACTGATGAAATACTACGAATCTATACAAAGCATTGTGGAGTATGAGGTATAAAGGAGGTGGCTGGTCTCTTCTTCCAAGCGACAAGGGATAGGACAAGTGGAAACAGCCTCAAGCTGCACCGGGGAGGTTTAGATTGAATATTAGGAAATATCTGAAAAGGTAATTGGGTACTGGAACAGGCTGTCCAGGGAAATGGTGGAATCACCATCCCTGGAAGTGTTCAAAAAAATGTGTAGATGAGGCCCTTAGTGACATGGTTTAGTGGTCTTGGCAGTCCTGAGGTATGCTACAAGCATGTAAAGACAACCCTGAATATTCTCTCAAAGGCTCTGCCCTATAAAGACGCACACCCCCAAAATCCTATTGTCCTCATCATGTTCAAGTCAGATAATCTCTTCCTCAAATCTAGATTTCAGTATAGCCCTGTTCTGCGCACTTTGCCAAAACAGTAACTGCTAAACAACAAAGCTCAAAAGCTAAAAAGAGCATCATTTCATGCCATATTGACAATAAGACAGTTGTAACAAGAGCAATTTAATATAAGAATAATTTACCAAATATGGATTAGCAAGTATTAGCTCAAACTTGATGTTATCATCCTTATACACAAATTACTGGATGGAGTTTTATAAACTGGTTTGTAGAAGATAAGGCAGTTGATTACAGTAGCTAATCCAGGATTTAAAACCTAATAACCTTACCTTGAGGTAAAATGAACACAGTTTTAAGGAACAGATCAAGGTAAAAACCAAACTGCCTTAGCTAACCAAGAGTCACACCACTTAATCCAAAAAGACTGATTGATAATTCAGCCATATTGTTCCAAATATTTTTTGGTTAAAATGTCACATTCATTATTAAAAAGCATATAGCTTCTTTGAAGAATCTAGACTGGTTACACCCAAATGCCAACAAAAAAGGCTGGGATTCCAGAAAAACTAACAAAAGGCTACAGGATTTTTTCACCTAAAATAGCTCACATGAAGTGCAAAGCAATTAGAGCACCCCCGTTCTACCATGTCTTCAGATTGCTTTCACTGAATATTGAAAATAGTGCTAAGTGCTATCTGTCTGAAAGAACACAGGAACCTAGAAATTTCAGAATTTACAGCTGGAAGTCACAGTTTATCTGTGTTCTTATGACTGCATTTAGTCAGGAGTGATTATTCTCATTTTTTCATTTATCAAAGTTAATGCCATTAAGTGTAGAAATTCAGTTATACTGATGACTTAAAAATTTACTCCAAAAAGGGAGCTGGGCAGGGCAGGAAGAGAAGAGAAAATAGGATGCTTATTGCATGCTTTTGTAGAACTGCGTTTCAAGTCAAAACGAATTCCTTTCTTCCTCTTAATTGTTCCAAAATTCAACAATTTCAATCCTGTGAAATCCTCATTTAGGTTTACCAGAAGAAACAGAATATCCCTCATTTGCTTATGCCTTCAAAGGATTCTTTTTTCCCCTTCAGTTTTTGCAGATTTTGTAACACCTGAACAAGAGAAACTACCTTTTTACTTTTGTCCTTTGAAATATACTACTGTTATATTGATTTTAGAGCTATTAAGCGTAATATCCTATTTAAATAAGGAACCCTGACCACCAACATCAAGTTAGTACATCACAGCAGTCCTACTTTTTCTTTACCTCTCCATTTATTTGACCAGTTCAAAAGGAATTAGAATGGAAATTGAATAGGGTGTGTTTTCAGTACTGCAAGAAGTTCGGATTACTTGATTCAATCATCTCAACACTCGTTAAGAGCTGTAATTAAACTGCTTTTATTTATATTTGTAAAAACAGTGTTTTATATTTAGAAAGCAAAACATATGAAGATCTTCCTGAAAAGGAAGACACATTTGTACTTTATGGTTTAAAAACCAACTCTTTAACTGATACAAATTCACAGAAGAATATGGAGTTACCACTCTCAATATTTTACCTCCTTCAGTGTATTTCCATTGATTAGCACAAAACCATGTGACATTAAGAACAGAACTCTATACTCACTACCAAATAAACTATGACTCCTAGAAAAAGTTGTTCCTAAACAATGAACATTTTCTTTACTACATTTTGTATCTGCCATAAACACGTGGAGTGAACAAGTACTGTACAGATCCAGTAGTAGAAAAACATTGATAAAGCACCAGCATTAAGACACTGTCACACAATCTTATGCTGTAAAGCAAAATCTATAGGCAGTAACAGTGAACTTCTACTCTCAGACAAGTAATGGAAAATAAGCGTTCATATGCGTACGAGTTTCACCAATAAAATACACCTTGGTAAAAATCAGAGTTGAAAATTTTAAAAGCTGCTGATAGTAATCACATTCATATCAGCATGTATTAAAATTTTAGCCACAGGAAAGTACAGCAGAACAACAGTAGAGCTTCCATATGTAGATCACTAACAAAATGGAATTTGCTACACCTAACACCCACTAACAGAGCCTGTTAAGTAGTGTCAATTTTACATATACATATCAGTCTTATGGAAGTGAATGAATACTTGCATGTTCCCTTCTTTCAAAGTGCCTGATCAATGCACTCTTGTCTTATCTGAAATAAGAAAATGAGCATCAGCTTTTCCAGTTAATTTTCCTGTGCACAAAACATGTTTTACTAACACAACACCATGCATCATTCTGTGTTTTGCTGGAATATCTGACAGCAAATAAGACTTCAGGGAGTAGTTCAAGTTCAGTTTTCATTGTATTACTGTTGCTACTATGGATAAGCTATCATAGCCATGTCTTTAAACAAAAATAGTAAGGCTAGAGTTGTTTTTTCTTAAAAATTTGTCTATTATTAACATCTGAAGATACCTGTCAAAATTTTTTTTAGCAGGAATAAGAGACTATTAGCTAACTAATTTCAATCCTCCCTTTTTTTTTTTAATTCAATTTATAAAACATAGTTTTCACCATAATTTTCAAAAAAACAATTTAATATTACAATTTAAGAGCTTCAAAACCATACTTGGGGAAGAAAAGTGGGCAATATAAGAAAAAAAAATCAAAAAATATTGAAAACACACATACCATACAAAAGACTTATTTCATTAATAAGATGATTTTGCACATATAAACTATACACATAGTATTTCTGTATCATACAAGTGGACTATTTTTAAGAATGTAATCGTCATATCTAATTTGATACTAGGTATTACAAAATTCAACACAATTCTATTTATGGGTTAAAAAAGGGTAGACTTCAGAGTGACAGAGAACTTCAAACTTCAGAGAGACAGAAATAGATTGAATTGAGTTTACACATGTATTTTTTTCTCTAATGAAAATGAATGTATGTGCAGTGCAGACTGACTTTTTTTTTTCCCATTCCAACTTGACACAGCACACACCTGGCATCTAAGCATAAAGTTCTCAAATTTTATTGCTAAAATAAACAGGAATGTGTTGAGCTTGATATTTCACCAGAATTTTTTCTCCACCAAGACTTTTTTCTTCCTCTCCCTAATTTACTGCAACATTTGCGTAAGTCCCCAAAAAAACTTCAGATCTGTAGAAGCCTACCAAACAGAAGAGCCCATACTGGAGAACACAAGAACTACAGAGATTAAGCTGCCTGTAAAACAGAGTGTAAGAGCAGGTTTCACTAAAGATGTATTTCCCACAGTTGAAAAGCAAATCGGCTTTTCTGAAAGGCTGTTCCCGAATTACAGTATTTGTAAAATGTTTTTATAGCTGTACTAAAGCAAAACACTTCCTTCTCCTCCCCCAGTCTCACAAGCAATGCTTCCCCTCTTGGTACTTCAATATTCTATCACTTCATTCATTAATTATTGCTTAAACCAAATTATTGGCTTGGGGTAATCAAAAGCACAAATACAGGCTGGGCAGAGACCGGATTGAGAGTAGTCCTGAGGAAAAGGACTTGGGGGTGTTGGTTGACAAGAAGGTCAACACGATCTGGCAGCGTGCGCTCACCAGCCCAGAAAGCCAACCATATGCTGGGCTGCATCAAAAGAAGCATGACCAGCAGAACAAGGAAGGGGATTCTCCTCCTCTACCCCACCTGGAGAACTGCATTCAACTCTGTAGCTCCCAATAGAAGAAAGATGTGGACCTGTTGGAGTGAGTCCATGAAGATGATCAGAGGGCTGAAGCACCTCTCCTGTGAAGTCTTAAGAGAGCTGGGGTTGTTCAGTTTGGAGAAGAGAAGGCTCTGGGGAGACCTTAGAGTACCTAAAGCCTTCCAGTACTGAAAGGGGCTTACAAGAAGTTTGGAAAGAGACTTTTTACAAGGTTATTTAATGACAGGACAAGGAGGAATGGCTTTAGGCTGACAGAAGGGAGATAAAGATCAGATATTAGGAAGCTATTGTTTACTGTTAAGGTGGCAAGACACTAGAACAGGTTGCCCAGAGAAGTCGTGGATGCCCCATTTCTGGAGGCGTTCAAGGCCAGGTTGAATGGGCCCTTGAGCAACCTGGTCTAGTGGGAGGTGTCCCTGCCTGTGGCAGTGGGGTTGGAACTAGATGATCTTTAAGGTCCCTTCCAACCCAAACCATTCAACTACTCTATGAAACCCACATATACACTGCCCAAATATTTTATAAAGGAGAGATACTCTTTAACTTCACTTGTTTTATTTTCTTACATAAAAGAGTTCAGCTGAAATGCAAAGCTAGAAATGTAGTTTGTGTAATTACAACTTAATTATTACCAGACCTTTAGTCTTCAAGAGAAAAATAGCATAAGTTCACAGTGCAGTTTCGTGTCCTAATTAAAACAACAAAACTGTTAAATGTATGACCAAAAAATGCATCATGTACTCAAGCAACTCTTACCAAATAATCAATTTTTGACTTCACATGAATTATATAAGAGACAGCTCAGATTTTGAAGTGCTCACAATAGTCCAAAACTAACACCTTGCTTTTCCCATCAAACCATGTGAAGTGACTATATTACTAAACAACAGAGTCACAAAAGAAATGCTTTACATCTTTAGAAGATCAGAGTATTGCAACCTAACCTCCAGATAAACAAAAACTTTTGAACACTATATGCATTCAGTCTTAATCATTTCTAGAAGTCAACAATTAAGCTACTGAAAAGCAGATAGAAACCGATTAAAAAAAAAAAAAGTGGCAAGTAACATCTTCATTCTTACATTAAAACAATTGTAAATAGATAGAACAATCCTCATTCACTTCCTAAAGTTACCCTATTCAACATCTGCCCTCCATGGCAGCAATTCTAAAATAGAACCATGGCACAAAAAAAGGATCATTTCTACCACTGATCTTCATCATGGCTTCTAGAGATTCACCAAGAAGATACATCAAAATCCTCAAAAAAAAAAAAGCAAATTTGTTCAAAGCAAACCACAACATAAAGTGGTAAACTTACTCATTGAAACACACCAGTAAGCAGTTGGCCATTCACAATTTGAGCAATATTTCCCAACAAGAACAAATGGCCTGTGAAATTCCATGAAATCGCAACAGAGAACAAAAAAATACAAACCGACTTAAACCCTACACCAATCACAAGCAAAACCCCTGAAGTGCCATCCTAACCTTTCATCTCTTTAATACAAATGGACAAAACAGTGAAGGACATATTACTGGAACTTCTAGGGGTAAATGACAATTATTACTGAATAAAAGAGCTTAGCACACTTCAATAGCCTATCTTAAAAGCAGTCTACAACGTAGGGAGTCTTTTTTAGTTTGGTTCCTATTCAGAAATCTCAACTGCTGAGCCGAAAATTCTAAAATCTTTATAATCCTATAATTTAAACAAAGAAAACTAAGTTCCAGGCAACTTCCTATATACAGAGAGACAGGAGCAGTGACACTCCAAGGTCTGCTCAGAACACCCCATCTCATGTCATAGACAAAGCTGCCAAATCTACCTAAAATGCCTTCTCAGTATATCCACCAAACTCTCTTCCACTTAAGTTCTACCTTCAGGTTTATTAAGCAGAACAGATGAAAACTTTTGCTGTTCACATCCTCCACTCCAATTCATTTAATGCTTCAGCTGCAGGGCATAGAATAAAAGGGAGAGCTTATAGTATTACCATATAATTAGAGGGGGGTGGAAATCATGTTTGTTATTTTGCAAAAGGGCTACTTGATGATTATACTCTTTAACAAAATAAGTGTCAAAGAAAACACTCACCGCTTCCCTACCTTAAAATTGTGTAAACAGCATATGACTAGTGGCACATAAAAGAACAAAGGCACCATCCTGAACAGAGCCAAGCAACAAAGGTAAAAACCACATTGCAATTTCAGATACAGCCAAGAACATTCAGTTTCTACCAAAAGGCATGAGCATGCTATAAATTTCTGTTTTCTCAAATTTTCTCCAATTTGTATTTCTCCAACTCGTTTAACAAACCTCTTAAAGAAAGACACACAAAACAAGGCAATAGAATAGGCCCATTGACAGAACTCAGCAGGATTGTTTCAGGTCATCCTCAGCACACCTTATACAGCAAAGATTTTTAAACCACATCTATTTTTCCACACCTTCCAAATTTAATTTATTTACCCCACTTACTATCTTTGAATAACAGATTATAGTAATTTACACCATAGCACACAGTACTTCATTATCTAAACTCCTTAAAGGCATGAGGGCAATTAAAAACCATGTATGCTATCCTTACTTGGTGTCCCATAATTTTGGTAGATTTTTAAACAAAACCTCAGACTACTTGCTTGCAAAAACTGACTCTCCAAAGAGCTGATAAATTTTGAAAGCCTTATCTCTTCTAATAAATGCAGGTAAATATTTCTTAATTGTCTGGAAATTTAACTGATCTGTTTCACACTACTCAAGGACCAAGTGCTGTTTTCACCTAATCCTTCTGTTCTAAAAGGGAAGTGTCTTAAGGATGTATGGTTAGTAGTGTTTAGATTTTAATTCAGGTATGACATGTTCACAATACTTTAGAAGCACAGTAATGAACCACAGTAAGTGCTGGTCAGTGGCTGCACACTAGAACTCTTACTCATCTAGAATTTAGTCCAGTTGTTACCGCGACTTATATTCAACTTTTTTTAGCATTCAATCACAACTGTACCATATATAGCTAGCACAGGCACATGTACAGTATTCTCTCACCCCACTATCGACATCTTAACTCAAAATCTATTTGGAAACCTATTTTGTATGTTTCTCCTTCAAGAGAATTACATTTCTCTTCAACACTGCAGTGCACTTCTTCAATATTTGCTTTCATTTTCTTTATATTAATTTGAAGTATGTTTCTTCTCCCTCTCCAATGATTTTTTTTCTGCTATTAATTAAATGGCAGTATTATTTTCCTCAGATGGAATTATTAGAAAGTATCTTAATGGGTTATAATGGCTATAAAACTGACAAGCACAGCATACATTATTCTGTATTGTTAAGGAACAATGCTCAAAAGAGAATGTCTACTTGTCTTCATTTAATCATAGAAAATGGAAAAAGACTAATTCAACTGAGTAAGTTGGTAGGAAAAAAAAATAGTATGCACATATTCCAGAAAAACACTTTCTTAAAAATTATTTCAAAATACCTCCCTTCATACTCCAGCATTCCATGTACCTTTTGAATAATTTCTCTTCAGCTCATGTATTTTGGAGGCATATTTAAAAGAAAAAAATTTCAATATAATTAGCTCTTAGCCCTGTTACTTAAATATTCCCCAAAGACACAAAATATATTCCTTATATTAAAAAAAAAAATAAAGAAATAAAAAATCCAGTATTTCCCCAATATCAAAACAGCACCACTGGCAGTCCCCCATAAAGGATCATAAATAACTACAAAAGTGGTCCATACGAGAATCAGTGTCATTCAGTAATACCAGAAACACCAGAAGACTATTTTTAAGTCAAACTAGATTAAATGCAGTATAAAGTCAGGCTTCTGAAACTTAAAATCTGATTTTGTAACAAATAATTTAACAGTTTGATTTATAATAAAACTGTATAGCATTTAAAGTATATTTTGTACTTTAAGAGTCAATCTTCAAGCAATCATCATAGGAAATTCTCTAGCTTACAAACACATGCTCAGCAACATTTGCTGTTCAACTATAACCCTACAGAACCTTAAGCACGTACTACGCTACAGTAATATACTTGTGCAATGCAATTAGACTAAAGTATTTTCATGCAACTGTTATTACATGTTAAAACAATCTTAGCTTTTGATATTTTACCTTTAGATTTAAACTCCAAATAAAAATATACTATAATGCCATTTCTGCTGTGGTATCATGATGAAAAATCTGTTTTATGTAGCTATCAGGTATTGGCAGACATGAAGCAATTCACATGGCATTCAAATTTATTTCTGGTTTTCAGCTGAGAAACTTCACCACCACAGTTTGCCATATCTAATGAATATGGAAGCCTACAATTTCTTTTAATCTGTCCTGTAGTTTCTCAATAAAATCGTGAAGTTTATCAGAAAAGGAAGTTAGAGAAAATTCATCATCCATCTCCCAAATGTAATTGATTTTAAAGGTCTGTTTTCATCTTCCATCTACCACTGCACCTGAAATAAAATCCAGTTATTTCAGCTTCACAGGTGGGCTGGATTTTCATCCTGAGATATATGAATGAACATGAAATGATAAAAAAGCCCATAAATTAACATCGCACAAATATATGTGCTACATACAGAGCTGTCAAATCCCACACTTTGAACATTGAACTGAACCCACAGCTCCCCAGTTTAAACCTTTAGCATGACATAACCTCTCAGACATTAGCAGAACACAAGGACTGCTATCCACTGAATAACACTGCACTTGGGCAGTACATCTTGCCAAGGCAGTCTTTCACCTCAAGCAGGAAAGCTCAAGGCTAGTAGGAGCCCTATCCACATGGGCAACCTCTCACCACAGCCTTGTACCAGACCCTTCTCAGTCCCATGGCCCACAGTCTTCTGTAAGACCCAGTGCACAGGTCTCCACATCAGACGAAAAGTCTGTAAATATGCTCAACAAAATAGTCTCATTTTCATCCCTACTTCTATTCCACTACTGCAACCCCATTCCCACTATTTCATTCTCAGCATTGTATGCAAAACCAGCTTTAAGGGTAGGAGTAGTTACGTTCACAACAGATGGAAGAAACTGAAAGCACTCATTTATCTGCACAGCAACTTCCACAAGCACAAATCAGGATGGAGGTGCCATCATACAGCCTCTACCCTCAAGATTTGACAGTATAAAACCCCCACACTACATGCCCTACATCATCACCCTTGTACATTTTACACTACAAGTCATTCTCCAAATTTGGGGGCAAGTATGTCTGTTGGATGGTAAAGGTGCATGGAGCTTGGCAGCTTGCACACTTTAGTTGGGACCATTCTGCTCCAACTATTGCTGTACTTCACAAGGTAAAGAGATCAAAAATGAAACTAATGATCAAGAGCAAGAAGTGAGCAAGAAGTTATATTAAACCATAAGCAATGGGAGAAAAATCCAGAAAATAGTTTGATAGTCACAACGTGAAAGTTACAACCGCTGCTAATAAATACTTTAAAAATCCAAGATATTTAAAAAGCGTCAGAACTAATATTTTTAAAAAATACCCATTGATTTTGGAGTGGGAAAGCAAATTTACCAGAATTAAACTGTTTATTCATATTTTCTACAATTGAACAACCTTTTCTCACTAGCATTGAAGTTTCATGTAGCCTATTTAAAAGGACAGCATACATCCTCTTTGTTAATTTCTTTGAAGAGCAGCAAGCTAAAGAGCTTGATCTGCCATTCCACTTTCAGTGAAATAGCCAACAATAGCTCAAATGTTATTTTAAGTGAATATAACTGGAACAGTCAAACAAAAGGTCACCCATTTTACTGGTGTGGAAAAATACAGGATAGGCCTTCTAGCCTCCCAGGGCTGTTCAGTACATTGTTTGATCAAAGGCAAGCAGACTTTGGCCTTAACAGAAATATTTTCCTATCTCCCCTTTCCCATACTTACTATGTGCAACAGAATTTTAGTCACTGTGTTTTATGGTGACTTTATAAACAAATTTGATTTACCCCAGAAGAAAAATAAACATCTAGTATCCAAACTTATGGTTAAAACAGTCTTAAGTTTCAAATACTTCAATTACAAATATACACGGATTTTTTTGTGATTTGTATCAGATAATTTCAGTCAGCAGAAGCAACTGAGAACAACTCAGTTAACAGAAGTAAGGCCATGACTTATATGTATTTATTTTTTTCCCCTCCAAATATGTTGTTCCCTCACAGAGCTTGAGGCAACTAAAACATCAGCAAATTTACTGAAACAGAATTAATGATCTCCTAATGACAATAACAGCTATTTGCTTAGGAAAAGTGGAGTCAAGGTTCACCTTCTGAAAATGCTGGTTTGTTACTATTTCTGTGGGCATCCCACACTGTCATCTTCATACTGAAATCTGGTTTTATTCCTAGCAGTAGCACAGTTTTTCAAGAAAGTCAAGCAACCCATTTGTTGTGTTGGAAGTTGCAGAATTCTTGAAATCCTAAGCTGACCACAACATTTCAGCCCTCCAAGTTTTTCAAGAAATATGTCAGTGATTTCAATTCAGTTTGGTGTGCTACAGCACCTCTTTTCTCCCTAATCCATTTCTGTTCTATATATGCGATTCTATGTTTGAAGTTCTTCCTGGTTGGCTGTCACTGTTCTTCCTGCATCAAGTTCATATTTCTGTCACTGACTTTGTAGGATATGTACAACCTCTTACCCACGTACATCAGATGACATGTTTTCTATTCCACCTACAATTCTCTCCTTTTTCCTTGCTCTTTATGACAGGTTTAAACTGAGCAGCTCTTCCCCCAGTTCCTTTAAAGATAAGGAATTCTTTAAAAACATAAGTTGCACTTCTGCATAACCTACATCAGGGACTGCCAAACAGGTCTCCCACAGTAACTCTGGGTCCCATGTCCACCCATAAGAACACCCTTACTTCTCTCCTAGAATAATATCCACACACTATCGCCCCGTGACATTCCCTCCATTATGCACAATGCAATAACCCATCACATCAGCTTCATGTCTCTCCCGCTTTCTGTACTACCCTTACCTTGCATAGTAGCTTGGCAAAAGGCAGCAAATTCCGTGATAGGTATTACTACAGGCCAACCACAGAGACATGGAACAGAGTCCCCCCAGTTTCTTGTCCAGTCTTTTCTCTAACCATCTGCCTGTTTCTGTGAGACCTGGATGTCTGCAACAGAGCTGCCCCTCTGCCAAAGTTGACTGGGAATTGAGTGAGTGGTTCAGAAGTTCCTGGCAGGGTGGGAGGACAGGCTAATGGACAGATGGATGGACAGATGGAACAATTGCATAAGTAACCTTCCCTCAAACCAAAATAAAAGCTTGAAGTCCCACCTGTTCCACAAAACATTTCATCAGCACTAGACACTCCCCTCTTCAAGGTTTTCTGTTTTATAAGAGGCTACACTGCATGAAGTAGTAGCTTTAGCCTATAGACTTACTGGATCAACACATTACTGACTTTACATCACGATGTACAGCTAAAGCACTCCATAAATAACTGTCTTTAGACACAAGCTGTACCCAAACAAGATTTCACAGTTAAGTAGAAAAAGAATGGTTGCATAAAAACATTATAATGGCATGCAATATAAAACATCCTTTAAAAATAGTGCAAACAAAAAAAGGAGAATGCAAACACAGGATTTTGGGGTGGGGTTTTGGGGTTGGGTTTTTTGTGTGTGTGGGGGGTTTTGTTGGTTTTTTTGGTTTTTTTTAAGAAATACAAAAACATGTAGATAAAATAAAGACTACTACCAATTAAAGAATCTGCAAAGGCGTCTTGCATTTCAACAACCTAAGATTGTGTGAAGGGATACAGAAGAAGCTGTGCTAGATGAACAGATGGATCAGGAAAGTGTGAAGAGGTCCATAAGGTAGACTCAAGTTTTAAAGCATGAAACTTCTGAAGTGAACACAGACTCATTGTAGGTGTTTTCATACAAGGATTAGTTAGGGTGAGGGATCTGGGGGATTTCTTTGGGTTTTTTTTTTAAAGCTTATAGATGTAGGTAGATGATGACAAACTACATGTGCATGTCTGCAGTGATAGATTCAGGGATACTGCAACTCCATCCTAACCTGACAAACAAGGCAAAAAGAGTGGAAACGTTTTCGCCTTTTTGCCGAGGTTAAGCAAACAACCAGATGGCAACATTGTTGATGTGGCAGATTAAGAGTAGCAACAAATAAAAAGGGGGAGATCCTAGCCAAAAGTAAAAAAAAAAAAAAAACCAAAAAAACAAAACAAACCCACAAACCAAAACCTGATTGCACCAAGGAACTTTGCTTCCTTTTAGCTGGAATTATCTTTTAAGTGCTCAAAAGAACAAAGGTATCAGTGTCATTAAAATGAGTTGAACATAGTGTATGGGGGTGAGGGAAGAGGGGAACTGCCCTGGAAAGAGAATGACAGTCTAATTTTACACAACTTCTTCCCAGTGACATTTTAGGAACAAACATATTTTAGGAAAATACTGCTTTTGAGCAGAAGGTCTAACTACACATCTCCCTTAAGTCCCTCATCCATCCCTGATATTAATTATCACTCCAAAATATCCTAAACAATCCTACTAAAAACAGCAGCAAAAACTTGGGAGAGGGTATTCTATATTCATTAATAGATTCAGAGTCATTTCAGTGAACACCCATCTTGCAATAAAAAAATTAAATTTTTTTTAAGTGTTGCAAGGTTCACAACTGAAAATTATTAACATTTACTGTCACTGCTATGACAATTGTCTACTGTTTGACTAATACACAGCTTTAAGTTTTGGATAAATAGTTCTGTAAGAAACCCACCCACAAGCAAATTAAACTTTCTTTGCTCTCAAATGGTACATAACATAAAAGGCAAACTTCTTGTAAGTTATCATAAATCTATGCCCATCCTCTATTTTTCATCCTCAAAACTGTATTCTAACAATACAAAAATCAACACTTAAGAGCTGCCAGTACATTTACCAACTATTTTGAACAACATAAATTTGAAATAGCAATTAGGATGCGAGATTAAAACCAGTTCCATCTATTATATGAAGTGCTTTGATGGTTTTAGTATTTCTTCACCTATGAAGGGGGTTACACAAAAACTAAAGTCAGATGGGTTCCAACCCTGCATACACTCCTCCATAAGCAATACAACTGAAGTTAAACATATGTTAAACTTATTACATGTGCACAAAAATTTGTAGAGAGGGCTTAAGTGACTCCAGGGAATAAACAAAATGTTGCCAAGTGTTCAAAATAAAAAACAGAAGAAGAAACTTTTCCTGCAATTTGTTTTCAGCTACTGTAAAGTTTTTACTGAACACAGCAGGTTAACAGGAATTTAGAACAAGTGTAATGGCTCTGACAAGAAGAGCTTTATGAAGAGCTGACTGTGACATATCCCCACCTTCCACGCACTTTGGTTTTGCTACTATTATTTAAGATAACAACCAAAAATGCAATCTTAAAAAAAAAAAAAACAAACCAAAAAAACCAAAAAGCAAAACAAAAACCCAACAACCCCCAAACAAAACAACACCAACTTGAAAATGCAGAACAATCAAACTGCATTGCATGTATTCAGGGAAAACTGCTCTGATGAACATGCAATTATCATGATATGCTGCAGCATGCAAGATACCCTTACCAGGCATACTGAAATTTGGTGTTAGAGCCAGCAGAGAGTAATATTCAAATCTTTGAAGCTTATCTACTACAGGACTCCCATCAGAACACAGCTTCTACCAACACCAGCCATAGCGCTGATGCATGTGTAGGCAAACACAGGGACCTGGTTAGATGTGAATTATACAGGGGGGGGGAAAAGAAAAAAAACAAACAAACAAACACACAAACCCCAACAACAACAAAAAAAGACCTTCTTAAGATTAGGAGACATAGCAACAAGTAGGAAACTTATAAACACAAGTTTACTCTCAAGTAAACTTGTGTTTACTTGTGCTCTCAAGTTTAATTCAAAGGTTTCAATGCTTTAAAGACAATTTTTTAAGTACAAAGTCCCACTTGCTAGTACAAAGCTTTAAAAAGTTACCAGATGGCAGTTATTCTGTGGCCATGAAATCAGATTGTCCTAACAAGTTAAAATGTCACTCAGTCTATCACAAACAGGCCAGAGATCTACCTTCTCAAGGTCAGAAAGGGATGAGACTGTAAAGCACTGAACTGATGTGCATTCAAGTAGCTATTCACTTACTTCACATGTAAATGTCAGTTACAGCTGAGTAGTTGCTCACTTCATAAGCACTAAGCTCATTGAAAGTAAACCAAATGTACCGAGAAATTCACAGTGATACTATGCCAGATAGTTACCTTAGTTAATTATCAATTCAGTAAGAACTTTAAATAATCCATTTCAAGATGACAACAACTTCTATGAGTTTGAAAGCTGTTTCCCCACAAACACAAGGGCTTCACAATTAAATGTTAGATAATGAGATCAACCAAAACGTAGTTCTAAGGAACCAAGCTAAATTAGAATTCTCCCCTAAAAAGAAATCATTGTGTTAACCATTTCTCTGAATTTACTAAGAAATGTATAGTTCCTACAATGCATGATGACTTTCAAACATTGACACCTAATTCTGGAAAAAAGTAGAGGCGGTGAAAAAAATTGTCTTCATATGCAAGCTCCAAGAATTATTATTTTTTTTTAATATACTTAATAGTTGAATATTTGATTCTGTTGAACCTTACAGCCACATCCTCACTCTCCTTCAGTTGAATGAAGCAGTGTGTCACCACGAACATCTGTATTTCTGTAGTCATCAGGTTAACAGAGACAGTGATACAATTCACCAAAATAATGGAGCTCTCTGTGGCTGGCATAATGAGCATTCAGATAAAAACTGATTCACAGTTTGGTTTTGGGTTTGCTTTTTTTTTTCCAGAGAAGAAATCTGGGAGGGGGGTTGTTGGGGAGGGTTCCCCCCCTCCTTGTTTTGAAATCTTGCCAGGCATGTATTTCTCATGAATGCCACCCACAGCAAGATTATCTTCTTTTACCAAAAGAAGTGCAGGTGTTAAATTAAGTTAGCTTAATAATCAAAACAATGAAGGATTGATTTTCAATACATTAACAGACAATTCCAACACTAGAAAGTTCAGCCATTAGATTAGGAATACAAGTTTGAAGCTAAACTGGAACACACTAGCACCTCTTCTGCAGTAATTGTAGAAAAATAAATTTAACTGCAGTAAAGCTTCTGGAGACCTAAAGACTTTAGTATCACTGATAAGTATCATAGAAAGTCATAATATATATTAATTATAACTACTTACTCCATACAGATTTTCCTCATTTTAAGACACAGCAATAGATTATGTTGACTCCACAGCAACTAAATGTAACTTAGGTATCAACCTTCATATGGGCAGAGAAGCAGAAGACAACTCTAACTTGCGAGCCCATACATAAATTTCTGAAAGTTATTATGCCTAAAAGAAACAGGCTTGGAAGTTCTCTGAAGGCTAGCCTATTCCTACAAAATTCTCTTTGTTGCCTCCAAGAAGGGAGGAAAAAAGTATATATATA
>NW_009917880.1:8646-10061 GCF_000696875.1 Nestor notabilis | reverse complement strand
CTTCCTTTGCTGTGTCGCCCCACACAATAATTTCATCAAGGCATTGCAGGTGTTTTGGAGCCTGCCCCTGTTCCATTGCAGTTTGGATCAATCCATGGTAGATGGTAGGCCTGTTTCCACCCCTGGGGCAGTTGGTTCCAAGTGTACTGGACGCCCCTCCAAGTAAAAGCAAACTGTGGTCTGCACTCTGCTGTCAAAGGGATAGAGAAAAATGCATTGGCAATATCAGTTGTGGCATACCACCTGGCTGCCTTTGACTCCAGTTCATACTGAAGTTCTAGCATGTCTGGTACAGCAGCACTCAATGGTAGTGTGACTTCATTCAGGCCACGATAGAATCATAGAGTCATAGAATGGTTTGGGTTAGAAAGGACTTTAAGATCATCTAGTTCCAACTTCAGTGCCATGAGCAGGGACACCTCTCACTAAACCGTGTCACCCAAGTCTCTGTCCAACCTGGCCTTGAACACCGCCAGGGTTGGAGCATTCACAACTTCCTTGGGCAACCCATTTCAGTTCCTCACCACCCTTACTGTAAAGTACTTCTTTATATCTAATCTAAACTTCCCCTGTTTAAGTTTGAACCCAAGTCTACTGTTAGTCTGCTCTCTCCATTAGACTTTTGCATTGGTCATATGGGGCTATTAAAGGGCGAGCAGATCCTGCTGATCACTCTTTGGTTCTCCAGTCTACGGATCAGCTTATGGATGGCAATCAGGGAGTCTCTGTGCGATATTGCTGCCGGTACACTGTTGTGGTCACGATTGGCACTTGTTCTTTGACTTTCAGCAACTCCACAAAAGAAGGATCCTCTGAGAGATCAGGCAAGTTGGACAGCTGCTTTATTTCCTCTGTCTCCAATGCAGCGATACCACAAGCCCATTGATACCCAGCCGATAAACACTTAACCAGCAAATAATGACTGTATACAGGGTAAGGCATGCTGAAACTCTGAGATACCTTAACAACTCCGAGAGCCCATAAATCACCATCGTGATGAAAGAATGTTAATCCGAAACAATAAATGCTTAGCACAAATATGATTAAACACACTCTGTTCAGATCTGTCATTATCTCAAACCTTCGTGCCCCACATTGGGCACCACAAAGAACTCTCATGGTTTAAGCCCAGACAGTAACTCAGAAGGAGGCAGCCACTTGCTCACTCCCACCCTACTTCCTCCCCGTGCTCCTCAGGGGTCGGTGTTGGGACCTGTGTTGTTTAACATCTTTGTGGGTGACATGGACAATGGAATTGAGTGCGCCCTCAACAAGTTTGCCAATGACACCAAGCTGTGTGGCTCAGTTGATACGCTGGAGGGAAGGGATGCCATCCAGAGGGACCTGGACACGCTTGTGAGGTGGGCTGATGCCAACCTCATGAAGTTTAACGAAGACAAGTGCAAGGTCCTCCA
>NW_009917880.1:0-7767 GCF_000696875.1 Nestor notabilis | reverse complement strand
GAACTAGATGATCTTAAGGTCCTTTCCAACCCTAACTATTCTATGATTCTATTCTATGATTCCTGGAGTGTTGGGGAGGAGAATCAGAAGAATGTAACTCCCACGGGTTGAGATAAGAGCAGTTCAGTAACTAAGGTGTAATATAAAACCACTACTGCTACCACCAATAATAATGATGATAAGGGAAATAACAAGAGAGAATACAATTGCTCACCACTCACCCACCAATACCCAGCCCGACCCGAGCAGTGATCTGGGCCTTCCAAGTGGCTCCCCCAGTTTATATAACAGGCACGATGAACTGTGATATAGATGCCCCTTTGGCCAGTTTAGTTCAGGTGTCCTGTCTCTGCTTCCTTCCCAGCTTCCCCTCTCCCTGGCAGAGCATGAGACTGAGAAAGTCCTTGGTCAGAGGAAATACTACTTAGCACCAACTCAAAACATTAGTGTTATCAGCGTTGTTCCCAGGCTGAAAGTCAAAAACACAGCACTGCACCAGCTACTAAGGAGAAAAATGACTCCTATAGCTGAACCCAGGACACCCCTATATAATCTATCAAAATAATTTATACAGGGTATTCTGTAGAATCCTACAGCCATTGAATCATGTAATTTGGAGGGGACTTCAGAGGACATCTAGTACAACCTCCTGATCAGAGAAGTTTTACTAAAGGCAAGTTGCTCAGGACCCTGACGTTTTTTTTTTTCCTTATCAAGTCAGATTTTCCTGTATTCCAAGTTGTGTCCATTTTCTCACATTTTTGAATGAAAGCTCTGAATGAAAGTGACATTTGTTAGAATGACATTGTTTTTCTGGTGATTCAGGGTGGGATTCATCTTGTCTCACTTTGTTCATGTAGGAGTTGTGTCCAAAAAGGAAAAGCTAGCAGGAAACCAAGCAAGCCTTGCTTGGTTCTTTATCATTAAGCCATAGTTCTTTATCATTAAATAGTTTGCACATCCAAGAGGAGAAGGGATTCATTGCCAGCTGCTCTTCAAGTTCCTCAGTGTGACATCTAGCCAGTCTCTTCTCTGACAAAAAGGTTGAATTTGACTATGAGGTGGTGAGCTTGTGACTGAGATTTCCATCCTTCCCTCACTTTCAGGAGCAGAATACACTAGTTCTCAAAGTACTGAAAGGCATTTCTTCTAGGCATAGCAAAGTTTTACTTTGGGTCAGCATCAGCTTTTGTCAGCTCATTCATCTTCCATTCCTTTCCTAATTACTTTATCTAAGCTTGGTGTATTTTGCAGATGTCTCAGGATGAAGTCTAGATGGGTCAGATCATCAGGCTTTTTTAACTGTGGCCTCATGTCGGGTTGGGACACCTCTTCATATCACTCATGCTTGTTTCCCTTCACAGCATAGAAATGTCATCTGTACATTAAGTTGAATTAAAAATAAAGTAGGAAAAAAGTCCCCGCAGCATGACTTTACCTTATGTTTCTTTCTCAGTGTAGCTGAGAAAGAAAAAAAATCTTGTATTTTCATTGGATTTATTTACTCATGAGAATAAAACTGATTTTTTGAGAAGTACTGGTGGAGTAATAGCAAATAAACCTACAAAAGTAAACTTTTCTCCACGCAGGCTCTAAATAATAATTTGATAATCAAATATTTTCTTTTGCTATCACAACCCAACAGAAGGAAGATAATTTATAAGAAGAAAATTGTAGAGATTCACAGTTCATCTCAGATATTATGAGTTTATCTCTTTTATTCATTTAAATTTTTCAGACCAACACAGTTATTAACTGCACATGCTGTCTGTACAGCACTCACATCGTGACTTAACAGCATGTTACAGAAGGTTCCCAAAAATTCTCAAATGATTTTCAGATTTTTTACTTCTTTTTAGACAAAAAAAAAAAAAAAAAAAAAATCTTGTCAACTGTTCTCACATTTATATTTTTTTTTCTTAAATTCACAGAAGTCAAACAGCAAACCCTGGGAAAGGGTGATACTGCATCCTTTAGTTGTCCAGGTTCCTCTTTAGATTTACTTTGGATGTCGAATGTCACCACCTATCTTTGTGAATCTTGTCAGAAGTCTCTCTGGTGAAGATCTTCAAACTATCAAGGCAGAATTCTGCTTTAAAAGACATTCAGCTCCTTTCAACTCTGGTGATTTCAGTCTCAGTCCTGCATCTGTTAAATGTGGTGAAGACACTGCTTTCTCAACATAGAAGGGTTTATAAAGGCAGTGACACTATAATTTTGAAGTGTTTTTAGATTCTTGTGGCAGTGGGAGCTATATGCATATATCAGATAAATAATTTGATATACTGAAAAAACATCTTCTACCAGGAAGACCTCAACAAATCCTTAAACATTAAAATAAAAATGCCTGCTTGTTTTGGAGCTAGGATGCATTATAGTGCACAGTTCAAATAGAGCTAATGCTCTCTTACTCTAAGAAAAAGTAGATGTGCCGTGTTATAGAAAAACAAGCATATATTGACAATCTCATATGGAAACCTTACTGATTCATACAAATGAAATAGATTGTGCCTTTAGGGTGTTGGAGTAGTGAAATTCATCTTCAGTTTCCAAGAACATGTGTATCTATTACATTTTCTACAAAAACAGATAGTTCCATTAAATCACATTATAATTTAAAGATATATGAGCAGGTCTAATTTATCACATAAAAAAAAATTAAGAACTGTAATTGAGAGATTAGTAATGGGAATTTGGGGTTACATCACCTTTGCCTTTGTCTTTGCCTCTTCCTTTCTTGTCCAAGCTGGTGAAAATCGTCTACTCTTCCTTGGTCTCTGACAGTTACTCACAAGGTATCACATGCATTTTTACTTGGTTTTTCCCTTCTCTTCATTTTGTTTCCTCCTAATGAAAAAAATCGTCTCTGCCTCCTCACTTCCTCAACACTTTTCACTAGTGTTTAGGCTTTTTTTCCTGCTTCAGTTCTCTCAAATATCACCCAAGTGGGATGTAAGGGTCAGTAGGCCACTAAAGTACAGTCCAGATGAGTCTCTTCATTAGTTGTGAAGTGTTGCTTCAAAGTTGCTTTAAGAGTATTTCTTCTAATCCCAAATTGAATATGTTGACTACACGTCTCAGTTCCTCCTGACAATGAAATCAAGGCAAGAAAAAAGTTTGACCAGTCACATCTGTAGCAAAGGGGTCTGGTATAACTTACCTCTGATACTGCTTCCGGTTTTGGAAGCAGATTTCTTGGCAGTACTTTTTCTCAAAGATTAGATTACTTTCACATAATGGTTTACGTACTCTTTTGCAGACAGGTATCTGAAACATAAATTGTGTTCTCAGCATAGTGACCTTGCTATTAAAATTACCTTGCCTACATTTAATTCCATACCAAATTGCACCAGGACAGCTTTAGAAAAACATTCTTCACTGAAAGGTTCTATGATTCTATGAAAATACTTTGGAACAACACACCTCTGAAAATTTTCTTGCAGCAGGAAAAGCTGCCAGGCAGAGTCCAATGTGTCTTTGAATTTTTCAGCAGCCAGGCTGTATCCACCAGCTTTTGATGTTGAAGCATTTGCCAGGTGTTTGTTATTTTGCTGTCTGCCCTGCAAGGGTACTTACCATGTGTCAAAACAGGCATTTATGTGCAAGGCATGTTGCATTTTGTTACATATGTTTTTCTACAGCCTAACAGCACAACAGCTCAGCAACAGCCTCTGTGTATCAAGCCAGTGCTGTGGGATTCTGTATGCATTCCTTTTACAGATGATCAGTTTATGACAGAAATAAACCAGATATTAGAACTTTAAATAATGAATCTGTGGCGATTGCTTTCAAAAATACATAGGGCTGAAAACTTAGGCATTACTCAAGGGCAGGGACATTTACACTAAGACACAGTTTGTGGCTGAAACTCAGAAAACAAAAAGTATTTTGCTTATGTGAGATAATTCATAAAATTATAATCTGAGTATACGAGAAAACAGGTTTAGAACAATGTGGCGATTGCTGTCTTATATTTTAAATTGAGTATTTGCTATCTCTGTTTGATTTTCTTGAAAGAGTCATTAAACCCTTTGGTGGAAGTTCACATTTGCATTTATGCAGAAAATATCGAAAGGAAACCAAGATTTGTACATAAAGACTTAGTCAGATGGATCTGATCAGAGGTACAACTTGAGAATAAAAACTGAAAAGGAGGAAATACACTCAGATTAATAAGGTCACATTTTTATTGTCAATAGGAATATTTCAGTCTGGTCACTGATTTAGACTGCATTATACTAATCATCATGTGAACTTCTGTTCTATGTGGCTAGTAACAGCAGCAAATCTTTATTCCCTTTCACTTAGACTAGTTGTTGGTAAAAGTCATACTTTCACATGAGAAAGGTAGTAGAATTAAAAAAAAGAAAGCCTCTTGTATTTTTTCACTTTGCATTAATATCCTTTCTATTTTCAAAACAAGAATGAAATTAGCATCGGTTCTTTAAATGAGAATTGACTTGTGTTTTTTGTTCTGGTTGCTTAGCAGCAGCACTGCAAGCATAGAGGTGTGTCTGCTTCTAGGGCACTTCTACTGACATTTGATTTCTTTGGGGCATTTTCCACATTAAGGACATAATGTTGAATCAGATGTTCTTAAAAAACCAACCCTGAAGCTCAGTCTCTGCTTCTTAGTTTAATTGTAAAGCGGTTAAAGGGAAGGACAGGAAAATACCTGTAAGGTATTGCATGTCTTGCAAGAGAAATATATATACATTGGTGGCAATATATTTTCAACTTATTAATTGTGTATTACTTTCTTCTGTGTCTTATTTTATAGAAGCAAGGACAGTTCAATAAAATGAAATCATTTGAGCATCTGAGAGTATTAGGAATTAAATATGTAACTTTTTTTTCTGAATATCTATAATTAAGTATTTAACAGTGAAGTGGTTAACAGTTCTATTTGTTATTAAAGTCTAAGCCCCTAAATCAGTGGGGAATTCAGATTTGATATCTAGTTTTTGCATGTCTTTCTAAAAGGGTATACCTACAAAAATGACATTAAAGCAATATCCTTTCTCTATGATTTTCTGGACTTTGAGCCATATTGATATCCAGAGTCTAGCTACTGCAGATCACAGTTTAGCTACAACCCCTTGATCCTCACAGAGCAGCTGCTCTAGTGGATTTGGTAGAGAAAGAAACTTCAGATTTGCTAGAGCAAATGAACAGTGCTGAAAGATTGCCTTGATTAGGAAAACTTTATACTTATAAGCAGAACTGAAGATTATTGTGTTTAGATCAAATAACAATAAAATCAGCCTTAGTAAGCAGAAGATCTGCTCCTAAATATATAAAAGAACTAACACAGAGGGGGGGGAAAAAAATCACACACATATTTTTAGAGTTATTGTGGGATTTTCATAATGCAAAAAAGAAAAAGAGAAAAGAGAAAAAGAAGACCCAGGGTTTCAAGAAAAAAAACCCAAACACAAACACAAAACAAACAAAAAACAAAACCCAAACACAATTGCATATAAAATTGTGAGTCGATGGAAAAATAAGAATATGCAGGAAAAAATGTTTAGGCAACTAACTAACTAACTTTGTTGTAGCAGTGATGGTGATATGCAGGCTTGCAAACAGAGGTATATTAATGGATCTAATGTGAGACTATTTTAGATCCTATATGGACATAACTTTTAAATTTCAACCATTAAATTAAATTAAAATATTAATTTAAATTGCTAAAATTTTTACATTCTTCTAAACTTTAAAAAACTTCATTTATTTTAAAGGTTTAAAAAAAAAAAAGTAGTTATGTCATAGGTTGAAATATTTTGCCAGTAATTTCAATTATGATAATTTAGGAGGCCAAGTTTGGCTGTTTTTTGAAGTTAGGAAGTAGTTAACAGAATGGTGTACTCTCTTCTGTAATTTTTAAAAAGTTTTTTTTTCTAAGCCCTTCTAAACCACGGTTTTTCTCTAAGATTTAAGCATAAGTTTACTGACCGAGCTAGTTTCCAGATTTCTATGGACAAAAGACCCCTCATTGCCAGCCCCTGTGTATCCAGAATTCCACATTGCTAACAGTTTGACAAAATGGACTCATTTTGATTGTGCAAGTATTTTAAGCCATTAGGAAAAATATTTCAGACTCCTGTAAATGAAAAAAGGTAGTGCACTGGAGAGGAATATTATGCTGTGGTTGTTACTTTGTCTGGAAGAAAATCAATACAAATGGCATGAATCTGTAGGAAGTAGAATAAGAAATACATTTAAGGCCGGATGATGTTTATTTACCTGTCAATCCTGTATATTCGTATGGATTCTCTGGTATGCTAAATATTTTATGGACTAATTCAGGTTCACACTGATGGATGATTTGTGGCAGCGGGAACAACAACAAAAAAAAGTACTATACCATTCGTGCTATTATAAATGTTTCAGAAACCTGAATATTTTTTCTTTCTTTTGGAGCAATTTTCCTAAATTTGTTTAAACCTTATTTTAACCCATGCAAAACTACTTTCTTACCTACTTCTGGTAAAAGAATACTTTTTCTGTGAGCAAAACATTTCTTAATTCGATCTTTTCTACCTAAAACTTGAACCTGTTATCCAAATGTGGCTTTTGCAAAGACGCTCTGCAAGTGAAAGTCAATTGCTCACTAAGACTAAAAGCACTGGCCTATGTTAGATTTTTCTGCCTATTAATTCACTTTTTTCTTGATCATTAGACTGATACATTATGTACTGTTTCTACATTTCTGTTTCTAATGTGAATTAGAACCAGAGTTGCTGTGAGATGTTTTCCAAAGCTCTTAACTTTCCCAACTGTAAAATTTCTTAGCTGAGCTTTTTCAGAATAATATATAAATATTAAATTCTAATTGACCTCCTGCACAAAGCTACCTTCTTTTCCATATCAAAAGATGACATGCTGATCACTGCAGTATTTGATTAGATCAAGGAAAAAGCCTTGTGTAGTCACTTTTAGTCAGAATGTATAATGAAGGCTTCCTTCGGCTCCAGTTCAAACACAAACTGAATGTTTCCCAGGCTCAAGGCTCCTGCATTGCAAAAGGAAGTCCTGGATGTAAGCTAAGAAAGCTGAGAAACACAGGAATCTGGCCAATTAGTCTGGCAGGAGTAATCACTGACATCCATCATACAAGGTCTCTGCTTTCATGACTCACACATTTAGCTACCAATATACAAGGTATCATGCTGAGTCCTGCTACCACATCATTATTTTTTTGAAAGGAGGAAATCAGGAAAAAAAGTAAGTGAGCTAAGGAGGTTGCATCAGGAAGAACAACTATTTGGAGCTAAAATGAAAGGTAATATTCCTAGCTAGTTGCCTTTCTCATAAAACAATTGGCTAAAAATTTCTTGTAAGTAAATCATTGTTCTGGATATTCAAAGAAGTATTTTATATGGGTCAATCCCTTTGTTAGATGGACATATGAAGACTGCAGGCTGGAAAATTTTGTTAAAGCACTATAGTATGGAGTTTCAGTCTGTGCCATAAACATTTTGTTTCTGTCCTGGGTTCAGCTGCAGCAGTCATTTTTGATCCTTCTTAGTAGCTGGTGCAGTGCTGTGTTTTTGACTTTCAGCCTGGGAACAGAACACCTGCAATACATTGATGACATCATCATGTGGGGCGATAGAGCAGAATAAGTTTTTCAGAAAGGGAGGAAGATAATCCAGATCCTGCGGAAGGCCAGTTTTGCCATAAAACAGAGTAAGGTCAAGGGACCTGCACAGGAGATACAATTTTTGAGAATAAAATGGGCTCGTGATCGAGGGGTGGACTTAA
>NW_009917879.1:0-5759 GCF_000696875.1 Nestor notabilis | reverse complement strand
TGCCGGCTGGGCTTAAACCACGACAGTGAGGTACAATTTCTTTTGTCTTCCTTTTCTGATTAACATACCTGTAGAAGCCCTTCATATTATACTTCACAATATTTGCCAAATTTAGCTCCAGCTCTGCCTTAGTTTTCCTGATCCCATCCCCACACTCCCAGGCAGTATTTCTATATTCTTCCCAGGATTTGTGTCCCTGCTTTCACTGCCTACTCATTTCCCTTCTGTTTCAGTTTGATCAGGATGTCCTTACTCAGCCACATACTCAGTATTTGCTTTTGAAAGTTTATCTCTTACCTTCTCTACATATTGTGCATTGGTTTGCCGCAGAAGTTTAACATCAGAACACATAAGGTGCATTCCTCCTGCATGAAAGTACAATGGAAGTTGAGCAGCAAGAGTGCACCCAACAGAATCTCCCTGCTGATTTGCATTCAGCCTGTGGAAGAGACAACATTCAGTCTGAAGTAAGCCTCCCAATTCACAGAGTCAAGGTCAAGTTCTTCCCAGCAGCTCCTTCACTCTTCAGCTTCAGTCCCTTAGCACCAGTGTTGTAATGGGGGCAAACACTACAAAGCACCTTAGTGGTGAGCTTGCCTCATATTGATTTTGTTTGCTCCTCTCCCTTCCAAAGTTCACAATATTTATTTTTGTTGTATGGTGTATTGATATAGGAAATGATTTCTGACTGCAATAACACAAAATTCATTAAAAAACCCCAACAGTGTAGGATTATTGCTATTCATTGTCTCTTCTATAGAAACTCAAGAGGCCCCTTTATAAGGTAACATGCCCAATATATCCGGGACCTGAGTAAGACATTTACTAATATTTTGGATACTGCCAAAAACAGATCATAAAAAACTAAGGCAGATAAAATACAGCCTGGGGAAAAAAAAAAAAAAAAAAAGAAAAGATATTACAAAATGTCATTGTAATCTGCATTTTACAGTGGGGACATTGAGGCATAGGGAGGATAAGCATAGTAACCAGAAGGACAGGATCATTCACACGCACACACGTAAAAAGATATATGGTCTTTTGTGTGTACCTTAGCAACAGGATCATGGAAAACATAATGGAAAACAGGATAGATGTTTCTTCTGTCATTATAGGTTTCTGTTGTGTTTACGAGCACTCTTAAAGACTTAGACTTGTTTATGTCCTTGCACCATCACAGTGAGAGTGACAGGGTTGTGTCATCACACTAAATAGACAAAATTAAGTGGATGAACTTTATCTATTAAATTCCCTTTCTTTAATTCTAAGCTGATAGTAGTATGAGCTTTGCACTTGGTCTCATAGATAATGATTGCAGGAAAAATCTTACACAAACACATGTGCCTACAAAACCAAGAATGACTGACCACGGTAAAATGAGAACTTTGCTATTAGGGATCCTCACTGTGTAAGAATATGAAGAGCTAAATTTGACAGATTAAATACTTGAAGAGCTAAAGTTGACAGAATAAAGACTTTAGGAAAAATCTACCAAGAATTAGATCAATTTTCTCTTTAGTTTTTATTTTTAGGTGTATGAAAGGAAGAAAAAGAGATTTGTAAGAGGGAATACATTTTAAAGTAAAGCTTTTTCCAGAAATTCTCAATCAATTTAAATATTTCCATTCAGAACACTGGTTACAGAGATGAAATGCTGCTTAAACAGGGGAAGTTCAGGTTAGATATACGGAATAAGTTCTTTACTGTGAGGATGGTGAAGTACTGAAACAGGTCGCCCAAAGAAGTGGTAAATGCTCCATCCCTGGCAGTTTTTAAGGCCAGATGGGATGGAGTTTTGGGTGCAATGTGTCCCTGCCCACTGCAGGGAGGTTGGAACTAGATGATCTTAAGGTCCTTTCCAACCCTAACTATGCTATGATTCTGTTATTCTATGAGTAAGAATTCACATTGAGAAAGAGAAAGCTAGAACACACCATATATGTCTGTCCCAAAGATCTACTTTGGCCAGGAGATGTATTCTAAACCTTCCAGTGATCATATTTTAATATAATACCTCTGCAAATTAAAGTAGGGAAACCTGAAAGGCATTTAATTCTCTCTGTTACTCCCTCTAGCAGCCCTCTGGTCAGGGTGCAGGTCCAGCATGGGGAAAGTGTAGAACAAATGTATGTCAGAACTTGAGCCTTTCCTGTCTTAAATGAAAAGTTCATCGGTTTTGAGCTGTGCAGATGTTACAGGTTTAGATGATGGAAAAGGAAAGAAAGTCTCTGGTTCTGTATATGGAAAGAGTTTTATAGCATTTTAGAGCTGGAAACTGGCATACAGAATTGTAAGGAATAATGATGAAAGCATTTTAATGCCTATATTTGCCTCATAAAAGTTTCACTTGAAGTTATTATATTTTATAGTTTTGTATGCTACTATATACACTTATTTTCTACTAAGTGAAAAGCTATCTCTCACTCAAAAACAAACAAACAAAACCAAATGCAAAAAAACAATCAGCCAAAATACAAAACCAAATCACACCAAATCTAAATGTTTAAGAACCCTGGGGAAAGAAAGAGTTTTGCCATGTATGCTGAAGTCAGATCTAAAAGTCTATTGGCATTTTACTTATTCTTTGAGTAGCTGACTGAAGGATATGGGATCACTAAACACTAGAAAAGACGAAACTCACTGAAGAATACTAGAAAAATATTTCGTTTTCAGTAGTTTTAAAATCTGTTTGTCTCTTCCTCTCACTTTTCCACCTACTCAAAGTTGGAGGTTGTGTACTGTGGTTTAGCCCCAAATTCTGGGAATGAATAAACTAAAGCAGTCTATCTCTTGCTACTGGTGCTGGCAAGGGCATATTTGAGAATAGCAAACAGGAGAAAAACAAGCATCAGACCTGCAACAATCTTGACAGCATACTACAACTCTGATAGGCAGCCTGTGCAGAGGGGAAAGTACAAAGGCAGTTACAAATGGCAAGGTGCATGTTTATGAATACCAATAAAATTCCCCCTCTGCTCTATGATCTCTTTAAGGTGCTGCTTTTCAAATAATCATTTTAGAATCAGCTTTATAATTGCTTTCACTTTAAATACCTAAATTAAATATACATATATAAAGTAAGCAACATTTGTCTTGCACGTTTTTCAGAAACATGGCACTTTTTAAAGTAACATTCCTGATTTATAAGTAATATGACTGATTTTAAGTCATATCTGTGATTTATAAGTCAGGATCTCATATACTCTGGGTATTAAGATCTACTTTATGAAACCCAGTTTATTTGTTATAAAAGACTGATTTACTAGGCTGGTTTATTAATCATGGTTTGGCAATTTAAACCAAAGTCTTGGTTTAAAGTCTTATATGTATAAATTAGATACTTAAATCAAATTCCAATTTATGCATAATAGGATTGGTTCTAGAGATGTGAAATAGTAATATATCCAACCCTACTACTACCTGAAGATAACAATCCTGCTTTCACAATTAATTTGGTTATTCACATTGATGTAAAAATCCTATCATTAATCAGATGGATACTATTTGGAAAGCACTCCATATCAAGGCAGAAAGAAATACTGACTTTCAGGCAGGAAACGAATAGCCTAATCTGAAATATCATGATACTGAGATTCTGAACTCTGCTTTTTCAGTGTTTTCAGGCTGCTGAGTCCATGCCCCACTGGGACTGTTATTGCCACTTCAACAAGAAGATGCTTTTCCTTTGCTGTCATTGGTCCCTTTCATATTCTGAAAGAAAATAGAGAAGTAATATTAAATTCTCTCTTCCCAGCTTCCACTCCTAATAATAATTCTTTTTTCTTTTTTGCAAAATTATATGTGTTTATATTTCTTTTATGCCCAGAAATACCAACCCTCTGGAAGGAAAGACATACTTGAAAAGTGCAAATAGCAATAACGAAGTTGATGTATATTTGATCATCTTACTTTTTAGTCAAACTCATCTACCTGAAGCAAATTAATACAATTCTAGAAACACTTTTCTTCCTCATTATGCATAGCCATGTCTTGAAGCATCAGGTTTAGATAAGCTGAAAGAAATATGGCTGAAAGGTACATTTTCTAATCAACTTTCTGAATAATCTTTGACTCCAGACATAGCAATATATGTAATCAATATATGAAACCTACCATACCAATTTGTCCAACACACTGGAAGCTGGTCTTTTACTTCTTTAGCAGTATCTCGCTATGTAAACCTTGACCTGCTACTTCTTGTTAAATTCCCTAGCTCTGAAGGCATATTGCCTTCAAGTAAAAAAAGAATAAAAATTCATCCTTGAGGTTGAGAAAGGAAGCCTTGAGATGTTTCTGTGAGCTTGTTCTATGCACCCTGCACACATAGTTTCTTCCTGAATTTATGGTGACACAGTTCATATAATTTTGTTAACCTACTTATATGCATGGGACTAAACAGAAATCTACAATCAGTGTGTCATGCATCAAAATCAGAGATAGAAACTTCTTAAAATACTAGGTATCAGACTGCTTCTCATTTTGCTTTGTAGGCAGGCTTGATACACAGGATAAGATGCCGTCTGTTGTAATGCTTCCCTCAGATACTTTGTACCTTGTGCCAAACAGAAAAATATGAGTAGGTAATGTCTTATGGACTGAGTGACTGGGGATAGTTTGACCGGAGTAGCAGAGTCCTTCTTAACCCACCCTCTCAAGACACCCTTCAGTGGTGTGTGCTTTCCTTTTGCTTTCATCCAGGTTCTTTCTCTGCAGAAATCCCAACACATCTGTTCTACCACCCCACCTCCAGCTGAGAGGAAGGTAGTGATGGATTGCAGAATCCTGTTCCACATTCTGTTAATCTTGGCATTGCCTTCCTCTTCACGTTCAAAGTACACTAACTGCAGGTTGCTGCTGTTCCACCATTTTGTCCTTTTGTAGCTTAAAACAAAATCGGATTACTTTGGTTTGACTTGAACTAGCAGTAAGACCCTTGAGTCACTCTTTTTGGAGATGAGTTGTTGAAGTATACTGCAGCGTAGAGTAGGACGCAATACAGGGGCAAGGCACAGAGGTCAACATGCCATCTTTAGAAGTTCAAAATTTGGGTGCAAGTACACACTTGAGACTTAGGGCAAAATCTAGTCAGATTTGTTTTGTGAAATATGTCATCTATGGTTTCAGGAACACTTGCCTCTGGCACCTGCAAAATGAAAATGAAACTGCTTTTGAAAGAGGAATATGGAATTGAATTGACACAGCACATAGTTCAAGTTATTCAGTTTTCCACAGGCAGTAAATAAAAAGTTGTTGTAGAATTGGCTCAAATGTCAGGTTTCTCCATAATCCAGATGCAAACTCCAGCATGACATGAACTTTCACTCTTCTTCAGCTTTTAAAATTCTCCTAATTGCTCATTTTTTCAAATAAGTTATTCTTCATTGAGAAATTTCTTGGAGCTAGTGATATTTGGACATGTGGTGGTGACCTCCTAAGTCACAGTGAAGAGGCAGAACATTCTGACTGACTGATGGAAGACTCTGAACCTATTAGCAGAATGACAGTCCTCTCACAATAGTAAGATTTCTATTGGCACTCTGAAAATAGAGAAAAGGAAGTAAAGAAAGGAAGGGTGAATGAGATTGAAGAGTGAATTAATGGAAGAAAAAGGAGAATAACAAAGGAGAACATAATATGATTTTTTCTTTGTTTACGTAAGTGGGGAATTATTCCTTGGCTACATCAAGGAACGTTAGGTAGAAGGGGTAAATGCTATTTTGTAATGAAGATGGTTGTCGTGGTTCAAGCCCAGCTGGCAA
>NW_009917878.1:10132-27873 GCF_000696875.1 Nestor notabilis | reverse complement strand
TATATATTATATATAATCTTTTATTCTTTGTACATACGAAGGTGAAAAAGACAAAATAGAATTTGCGTAAGAAACCAGATGTCAGAACTAGAAAACTATTGCCTCCCACACCCACCCTTTGGAGATGAACAATCCTGCTGTACAATAGAGTCCTTGTATTGTTTTGATTTGCATGGTTATTATTATTATTATTCATTATCCAATATGGGTGATATGTTTGAAAGATGATCCCAGTGACAATGCAGTTTTATTAACTACCACTTTCCTCCACAGTAATGATACATTCGGGAGAAATGTGTACTCATCTGAAACAGATTCTGTAGCTATCAATGAAAATACATCCATCAGACAATAGAGTGTGTACTCATCTGAAACAGATTCTGTAGCTATCAATGAAAATACACCCATCAGACAATAGAGGGCTGATCCTAGGTGAATACACAATCCCATCAGTCAGCTGGCTTCAAGAGCTCTGTTAATTTAAGCCTTCCTTGTATCTGGCCCAAACATATTTCACATGACTAGATGCCATCCACAGCCACTCTGCTGGGTCATCAATGATAGGTTTCCTATACATATGCAGAAAAGTAAAGAATTAAATGAGGAAAAAGTTATGCTGTATCCCTAGGGTAAATATACCAACAAACAAAAATGTAAAAATACACTAAACTGAATTAAAAAGTTGCTTCACTAAGTCAAGTTAAGGAATTATTTATTCCCTACAGTCTGGAATATTATTTGCCTTCATTGTAATCCAAACCTTGATTTGTGTGTGAATGTGAATACTTTAAAACTAAAGACTTACAGATTTTTCATTAGTGAAGTATTTAGTGGGACAATTTGCCAGGCTTTTTTAACACCATATAAAGTGATTCCATTAAATTATTAAGCAAGTGGTTTAATTATGCAAACTTTCACATTTCTGACTGAAAAGCAGATGTTTTATTGGAAAACATATTGCTTTGTGAGAGCAATAGCTAGGCACATTGTTGCAGATTAAGATCTAATGAGTTTGAAGGCTAAAGGCATTTAGATACCAAAACACTATAATCAGAGATTTATACAGTTTTACAAATTACACTACTTCTCTGTTTTGAGGGAGAAATGTTGTGGTCCCAAAGAGATATAGGATGAGTCAGGGTGCCATGCATAGTCCTGGACAGGGTCATTAGGTGCCCTGGGCTCTCTTCTGCTCTCTGGTTTCTCTAGAGGTTGAAGATGGTCTTGGCTCCTGGTACAGGATCATCATGGTTTCTCCCCCCAGTCTTTGACATACTCTGAGTGCCCCCAGCACTCTTAATTTCTTGTGAGTTATGGCCTTGGATAGAGAAAACCTTGTTAGTGATTAGCCCATTCAAATTGTACTTTCATTTTCTTATTTGCTATTGTCATTTTTGGCACTCACAATCTGTTACAGACACATCTGGACACATTTGCCCTTCTTAATGATCAAAATGTTGTTTGCATCATTAAATTATTTATTTTTTTGAACACGCTTAACTTATTCATTTTTTTTAAGGCAGCTGAGTGACCATATTTTAATTATTTCTTTGAAAGCAAAAATTCAGTTAAGGTTTTTACAGTCTGTACTGACTGTGCCTGACTCATATAAAGTGCTGAAATCATTGCTATTCCTTCCCTGTGCAGGAAAGTAGCAGATAGACAGGTAATATACTTCCAGCTGCCAAGATCCTGTTCAAAAGTTTTCTGAGATCCAAATGGATGAGTCACTTCTGGTTATTGTTTTCAAGCTTAATGAATCATATATATATATCTTATATATATATATCTTTTCTTAAAAGAGAGTGAAAATAGAATTAATTCCTTTCTAAAATTAAAATGAGAACTTCTCAAAAGATGGATGGATTTCATGTGAGCTGACAGGGAAAAGCAAACTAATTCTTCTAAGAATCCCATACAACTGTTTGGAAACTGCTCTGAGAAACAATGAACATCATCTGCAGGTAGCAGACTCCCAACAGCCTGGAAGCTTCTCCCTTTTTCCAAACATCATCTTCCCCTTAAAACAGAATATTGGGGGAAGAAGGGGAGGTGGGCAGATATTTCACATTTTGAGCACTGAGAGAAAAATCTTTCCTCACCTGAAAGGAAGGTTGTGTTTATCTTCCTCGTAAGATAAAGGTTCAAATTTTCCTGATAAAGTAATTATTCAGCAGAGACTCAAGTGCTTGAGTAAGCTGCAATAAAACTGATACTGAGGATATCCCCTACAGAAAACCAGGAAACAGTTCTCTTCTACAGCTCCTTTCCCCAGTGCTCTGTTCAGGGAAAGGAGACAAGTTCCTTGCTCTTTAACACTTCTCTGAAAAAAGGGGAACAAGAGATCAGCTGGAGACACTGATTTTCTCAGCCCAATGCAGTCTTGACCTGTGCTGTTTAGATTACAAAACATGATGTAGGGCATAGTTGAAGTACAGTCCTTGTAGAAATTTTTTCTTTTCTTCTTTTTTTTTTTTTTCTTGGTTATAGGAAAAGATAATGAACACCTTGAAGCATACGTATGAGTCTAAATTCTAGAAAGATGGGAGAAATCATGAAATCCAATGCAAAAACTACCTTTGTTGTTGGAAACATGACTCCACCTATGTCTCTTGGCATGTAAAAGAAATACAGGCTTATAGTAAACACTTACAGGTTATGATCTACCATGATATGTACACACAGGCACTTTGCAAATGTTGGCATTATAGTTTCCAACTAGTGATTGTGTATCAGTCTTTGGCACTGCAGTGTGCTTGCCAGAAGGGCATTGCCCCACTGGGCTCTTTCCATGTAGTGAGCTGAAATAGTAACTGTGAGTCAAACTCAGGCAGCTCTACCTGAGTGTTTACAGATTCTGTTACATAGTTTCACAGTAGCTGGATGGAAGCTGGAAGGTTAATTGCGAGAATAAGGGCAGCATACCCTGACATGACAATTTATGCTAGCTTCCATTTTAGAGCTGGTTCTTCTCCAACTCAGTCGGATTACAGGCAAAGAAAGGCCACAATTTTACATTGTAGGAAGAATAAGTCAGCCTGTAAAGGATGTAAACATATTCAAAGATACCGATTTAGAAGTGTTTTACACGGAATAAAACATTAATAATATATAATCATCTATACAACATATATGATTGAAGGTAAATAATTATCAGAAGTGTAACCACAAATGTAACATTGTTTGATTCATTTTAGTAGAGAAGTATGCTCAAATTCTGATAAAGAATATGTTTGATGAATCTGCAGCCACATGTTCTGAACAAAGATGCATTGTCTTCATAGATAAGTGATCATAAGAACAAAATAAGCTTCCATATCGACAAAACCCGCTTAGAAATAAGCAAATTCTTCATAGCAGCTGGAAAGCTACAGACACTGAATATGGTTGCGTGAAACCTGGAAAATCTTTCTACTTGCAAATTAGTATGCTGGTATAATTGGAAAAAATATAAGCAGTATAGAAATGATAGTTTCACATCACAATTCTTCATTAGGCATATATGTTAAAAGCATAATGCGATGGTCAAGAGCCCCTTTTTGTGTTTGTCTCAAAACAACTCAGAAGACAGAAGGAACTGACAGCTCATTATCGCTTGGGCAAACGGCCGGGGGCAGAGCAGGGATCCTGCTTCACCAAGATGGGGGATGCTTTCCTGTGCTGTCTGCCCTGAGGCCGTGGAGATCAACTGCCCGGGCAACAAACTGCCCGGAGACAGCGACAGACTCTGCGGCGCCCGTCAAGACACAACGTGAACCGGGTCTGGGGCTCAGCAGATCCCCTGCGGGAGGGTTCCAAGAGCGCCTGGCCCTAGAAAAAGACAAAACCGTCGTTCGTCGTGTGGCGAGCACCCATCCATTATAGACCACAGCGGAGACACTGACCACAAGGATCACGACTGAAAGGACCAAGAACTGAAAGGATTCCACTCGCTGACCGAGAAGACGTCGCTGGACCCAAGGGGCGGCGAGTTTATTTCTCTTTCCTTTCTCCTTTCCTTCTTCTACTTCGTGTCTTTTATGAGAACCTGCCAAGACTTTTGTTCCTCCTGACACAGTTTTAGGGAAGTTTACAGTAAAATTAATTGTTGTTTCGTTTTTCAACCTCTGGAGGGCCTGTGTTTCTTCCTGTGAACCGCAGAGTGTGGTTAGAGATCACCTCCTCCCGCACCTGCCGGGTGGCACGGAACACATACATGGAGAGGTAGAGAATTATGCTCAGCATATTCAGAAGTGTTCAGAAATCATCTATTATTCGAAGAGATTTAGAAATCTGACTGACATCCTTTACAGTCCTTACTGTCGTGATGTATATTTTATTCAAATATTTCAAACTAGAAATGTACAAAAATGAGAAACTATCAATATTCCTTAGGAGGAATTATTTTAAATTCTCAATAAGAATGCCCTAAAAAGTTCTATCAAATTTCCAGGGTTTTTTTTCCTCCAATTTTTCTAGACTTTGCTAAACATTAGTTTAGGTGGTAGCTTAATTTGGATATTTTTAGGACTAACGCATGTATAATCACAGTGGCATAATTTTTTTTTTAAATTTTATTTGAAGCTTGCTTCTATTTACTTGCCTGTTTAAAATTTCACTTGCTATACATTTTTGTTGTTGTTAAGATTCTACGGTTTACTTTTTACATTACATCTCTGTGTCCCGTGTGAGCAGAGAATGAAACCATAATGATGATTATTCAGAGCAAAAAGGTAAATGTAAGTTTTAGAAGCCCATTTTTATTATTTGTGAGGCATTCTAATGATTTTCAGAGTCTAACACATAGTTTGTGAAGGGTTAGAGCTGGCAGCTCTGCAGATTGTGGATTAGAACAGTCTGGAAGCCAAAGTCGTCTATATATTGTTTTGAATTATTTATAGACTCTAGTACTACCTTAATATCAAAGAGATATGTATGATAGTGTGGCTTTGGGATGGTCTAGGGACATAAGTCTGCTCAGCTGAGATGCCAGTAGACCTAGACACACCTGATGTGTGACTACTTGGATACATGCAATGGTAATTGGATCATCCTGTTCTGACCTGTTTGTCAATGAGCAGGCACATCTCAAAACCACCAGCTCATCCAGCTTTCCAGATATATCTGATTGAAACACTTTATTAAAACAGGTCCATATGTTACTGCATAACCATTGTATGGAATAATCATAATATGATTTCCGGTATTGGCATAGATATTTAATAACTGTATGCATATATATCATTGTGGTGGGTTGACCCTGGCCAGTGACAAAGCACCCACACCAGTAGTCTCTCACTCTCACCCCCTCTTCATTGGGACTGGGGAAGAGAATAGGAAAAGCAAAACCAAGAAAGCTCATAAACAAAGATAAGGACAGTTTAAAAAGTGAAGGAATTGGTGGAAAGGAAAAAGATCCAAAGACAATTACTTACAACCTCTGATGGCAGACTGGTGCCCAGACAATCTCTGAGCAACAGCTACCTTGGAAGACACCCTCCCCTGTAGTTTTTATTGCTGAGCATCATGTCATATGGCATGGGACATCCCTTTGGGCAGTTCAGGTTAGGTGTACCAGCTGTATCCTCTCCCAGATGCTTGCCCATACCTAGCCTACTTTTTTGAAAGGGCGCAATGAGCAGAGTGAGAAAAAGGGCAAGACTTATTGTCACCAAGCAATAGTCAAAACATTGGTGTGTTATCAACGTGGGATTAGTCACAAATCCAAAGCTGTGAAGAAAGTGAACTCTAAATACAACCATACACATTGTAACCATAATAAGATGAAAATATCTTGTGTAATAATCAGCTTTTACTATTAATTGTTACTATTACTATCAACAATTAAAAACATTAATAATTTTAATTTAATAAAAAAATTAAACAGTGAAAAGCTGGGGTTTTTTTTTGTATGAGATTAGGTTTTCGTTTTGTTCTATGAAAGGCAAGAAGCAATTGATACATTCTACTAGCCAACATTAAAGATAATTCTATTCAGATTGTCAGGTCTGTTGATTCATCATAACAGTTCCGTCAGATTATATCATAGAAAATTACTCTTGAAGACAGGTACAGTAACCAAGTGATGCTGATGAATAAATTAGCTACCCTACAAATAAATAATCAAATACAAAAAGCCTCTTGACATGTTCCTCAACAGTAAAGAAGGTATTATGTGATGATTACACTCCAATTCAACAGAAGCAGAAAACTAATCCATAAAATATTTAACAAACCAATCTGAGTGAAACATCCCCAGTCTCACTGGCCTATGTGAAAAACTGAATTACTGCCTCTTCAAATTCATCACAAATACTTTGTCATGCTCTTTTAATCAGAAGGTCGTATTAAAAATGACAGACAGGAATTACTTCTATTTGGGCAAACATTTGGGTTTACTACCTTGTTGTTTTTATATAAAACTGTGTGCATTGTCCTTGTGTAAGTACTTTTCTCTCTGACCTTTTCAAGCATATAGCAAATAAATCTTTGCTTGGCTTTTAAGTGGCTATCATAACACCACCACCACAGGGTTCTAGGCATGTTGACTAACAATTTCAAAACAGCCTTATCTATTTGGAAACATCTTTCTTTGGAATTAAAAGATATTGTATAAAATGACTAATTGGCTTTAAAAGTTTCAGTTCATGAATATGAATGTCTTTCCCAGTTACATTTCCTTATAGTTTTATAAATAAGAAGGTTGTATCATTTTTATTAAGATGGAATTAAAGTGAAATATTGCAGTAAGGTAAGAATTCATGTGCTTATCCTTTTCAGCAAGATTTATTATGGCTTCTGTTGTTTGGTTTTGGATTTTTTTTCTTAAACTGATAAGGAATTATCTTCTGTTGCAGTTAATTAAAGCAGACTCCCATCAGAGGGGTGCCTAGGTACAAACGCAGTTTGAATTTGAAAATCCTTATCTTTAAGGGGAAGGGTTCATATAATTTTACCCCTAGCCACCAGGACTTCCAACCCAACTCATATCAGGCTGCAGGCTTTCTCTACTCTGACCCAGATGAGGTTTATGCTCAGGTTCAGGGGTCCCTGTAGTGCGTTGTCCAAAACTGAGACAGAGTCAGGTCTGAACTTCCTAGGCAAGCAGTGAAAAAGTATATGAAGGGGGAAAAAATTTGTCATACTGGCAATTTCACCAAGGAAATTCTGAATCTTAAAGATAAAATTTGTTTCTTCTGTGTCTTTGTGGGGCATTTGCATCAAAGTCATGATGCAGGACTGTGCCTTCTACCTGTGATCATAAGAAATCTAACCCAAAAGGCAAGACTTCTTCCTGACATATCTTTGGTTAGAAAAGCTTGGGATAATAATTAAGAATAGGATACCATCTATACTGTGACATGCCTGGTGGTTTTTATTGCTCCTGCCATCCTGTGTATGTGGGTGCATGTGAGTGAGCCAGTAGTCCCTAACGCAGGTATTTAGTATAGATGACTTGGAAAAGGCAGCAAGAAAACTAGCTCCATTGAATCCCATGAATACTGACTGTCAATAATCTGACTAATTCCAGTTCTGGTCTAATTCAGGATGCAAGATGGCTATCCCATAATGGTGCCACATGTCTAAGAAGTGATAAAATAAAATATAACCAGCCAACACTTTTGGCATTCTTTGTTGACAGCCTGACACCCCTTCAAAGACCTGCCTGAGAAATTGCACCTAACATGAGTGTTATACACAGTCCAGACATAGAAACCCCAATGAAATCCAGAAAATCTAAATGGATTTGTTTAACTCTGCGTTGAAAGCAGTGACAAAATATTGTACATAAAAAAGGTATATATTTCAAGTAGTTGTTTGTGTTTTAACATAAAAGCTATAATGCACCTTTAGTCACTAAACAGAAGATGCATAAAGAACTCAAATGTAAGTCCCCTCTGGTCAGAACACCATAGGGTAAAAGCTAAGGTTTGCTGACTTGTGTCAGAGTACTGTGAGGGCTGATGGCTCTCCTGGGCCAGGTGCTGGGGACCAAGGGGGCTCCCCATGGGAAGTCAGGGAAGGACTTCATAGCTAGGGCTGGTCCTACTGCCAAAAGCCAAAGACAGTGGGATGGGCCCTGTCTGAGAGTCCCTGTTCTGCCATCCCCCAGACAGGGTTTGGAGCAGGCCAGGGGTCATCCAGTGGCACTGAGCATCTCCATGGATCTGGAGGTAGGCTGAGGCCATTTGGGATTGGTTTTGTGGTGGCACCACTGGGACAGGGACTGAGAGCCCTGGGGGGGGTGAAAAGGGGTTTTGGGCCAAGGGCAGGAGACAGCACAGGACGCTTTGTTTGATGGCAACTAATAAAAATATCCAACCTGATCCCACCTACATCATCAATTCCTAACTTGTGTGATGAATCTTTCACTGTAAAACAAATAAATTAGTGAAAACTACCAAATAGATTAGCATGAGGAAAGGAAATGCATCAGAGGCAGTTTAGCAGTGACAGTGACATCTTTGGTTTGTACGGGAAAATGTGCTAGAGTAGCTCTAGCAAAGCATCTTGTGTTCCCTGAAACTGGGAACATAAGAAACTCACAAATGTTGTATCTGAAATTCTTATGTAGTCTTCAAGCTTGTAGTCACATCACTGAAAATAGAATTAAGCATAAGGCTATAACATTTTTAAAATTCAAGGGAGTAACTCTAAATTGATTATATTGATGGGTGGGATTTAATTTAGCAGGGAGAGATTCAAATTAAAAAGCCATATTACTAGGACTACTTTTAATGATCTCCTAAATGGTCAGCAACCTGCTAAAGAATGAAGATTAGTTCTATATATAAGCAGTTTTATCCGAGATTATGTGGTTTAGGTTATTTTAAATAAAGTAAAACAATACATAGTAGTTTGTAAACCACTTTCTCCTCCTCAACGGAATTCTGTAATGTTGGGCAGCTGCTGAAGATCCCACAGACCTTCTGTGGACGATTGGTCTGATTCTGTAGTGTATTGTTCCTTCTGCAGCTAGCTCATTTGCATTTTATTTGCAAAAGCAAAATGTTCTTAATCTGCTTTTACAGATGTGCTTACGGGAGTATAAAATCAGAAGTTGTTTACTAGTCTTTTGTTCATGAATATAACAGTATGATTCTGGATTTACTCTGTAACTGTAATGGGGACCTGAATTTCTATCAAAATAGTTTTCTTAGCCCTGAAGTGGAGCTAGAACTGGAAAAAATGGAACAAATGTAGCTCTTTCTAAACTACTTTCATTATTGTTTGACCTATGGTATTGTGTTGGGCTTTTTTTTTTTATTTTATGTGTATATACATATAAATACTTGTTTTCATTTACTTTGATTAATGTTAGTTCAGATGTATTGACTTCAATGGCTTTATTCCTTATCCTGTTAGGTGTTGTAAGTAAAAATGAGGCTGGTAGGAATACAGTTGAAGCAGACTGGGTATTATTTAGCAATAAATGGCTCAAAGTTGGTAACTCTTCCTTCCATAATTTTTAGCACCCAGTAGTGGTTTGACATTAGACCTCATCACATACTCTTTCCACACCATTAACTACAACCAGAAATCACAGTTTCACAGTAATTGAAGCAATGCTCGGAAACAGGGTTGCATAGTTTAATTTTTTAAGATTTATTATTGTGAAATCCTTTGGCTATGTTCAATCCTGCCTGGTTTTAAAAGACTTCAATAAGCTTGTCTGTAGATTACTGCGGAGAGAAAGTAACATAGAGCGTCACCTCTTGGTCGAATGGATGAAATACATATTACAAATGAAGTTTACATCATGCAGATTTGAGATGCATGATGCTAGTACTCAAACTCAATAACCTTAAGGTAGAAAGCTATGCGGTATGGTCAGCAAAATTTACAGTCCAGGAGACAAATAAGATCTATGTATTGTGATAAGGAGGGAACAAAATATCATAGTGTCCAAATCAAGCATAACATATAAAAAAACCCAACCCTCTCAGCTGAAAAAAGTCTGGCATTTTATGCTAGTCATACTCCACAAGAACCAGGAGACATTTAAGGAAACATTTTCAATGTGCTGTAGAAATGCCTGCTTCCCAGCTCCCAAAGCTTAAAAATTGTTCCTTCCTAAACTCCAGTTTAAGATTCTTATTTAAAGTGGTAAAGGATTATGGAAACAAAGAAGTTTTCCATATGACACTTTAACATCTGCCCATCTGTAAAGTAAAAGATTCTTTCATGTAAAAAATAAAGTGAAGAATTTGTATTATTTTTTTTATCATTCATTTTATTAATAAGCTTTGAGATAAAGGGTTTACAATCTGGTAAAACTGTTTAGCAGCTATAATCAAATTTCATTTAAACATGTATGTTTAAGCGCATACAATATCTTGTAAGCACTACTGAAACAGTTGGAAGAGTGCTTTCTTCTGGCTAAAAGATGGTAAATCAATTAGATAAATGGACCCCTGACATATGTTTCTGTTTCCAAACTCTTCATACCCACAAAGTAAGTTAAATTGGAATCCTTCAAAACTGTATTAAAAAAACTCCAACCTTTTTGATTTTGTGTGTGTGTGTAAAGCTAGGTGCTAGATTATTTTTTGTTGTTATTTTTGTATTATTTTATGCCCTCTAATCTGAGCACCTGTAAAAACTGAAATGGCTGTTCAGTACTGACCTTAGTCAAATCAAAGGGAAAATTGCTGGAAAATCTTGAGGCAATACTCTGCTTCTGAGAAGCATCCTGTTCTCTGCAAAGGCTGAGGATTTAAACTCTCACATCATTTAAACTCCTGCTGACTCAAAAAAAAATATTGACTGATGCAGGTATCAGGGTGCTAAGCAAACTAACAGAGTTTGCAGCCTGTTTCCCCAGTGCCTAGGGGTTTGGCTATCTGTGTTCAAAATTTTTTTTGCTCAGCTGTGTAAAATTTTGCTCAGCTGTGTAACCTGGGATCAAACACATAAACTGTGAGAATGAGCTGCGGGAGCCTTTTCAGGGATTTCTGTTCCCTTTGCCTGGGAGATGCATTTAAATTCAGTCCCTTGCCCTAGGTCCTTGTGTGAGTTTTGTTGCAGCTGTGTCTTTGCCCAGCACTGCACCTTGCTGTCCCTGACCTGACATCACTTGACTTGGCTTCCTGGCCTGATCTCAGACTTGTGTTGTCACTAAGGACATGGATGGCAACCACAGGGCTATTGTCTGACTCTGGTCACTGTCACCAATCCTCCTTTCTTCTGGCATGTGTACCCTATAATGTTGTCCGTTGGTGGTAGAGTTGCTGATCTGCCTCCCTACTGTGACTTCCAGTTCCTGGCTCCCCTGTCTGCAGAACAGCATAGGCTTGTCGTTCCCTGTCAGTAGAAAGCTCATTTACTAGATCAATGGTTTTGTAGAACACTGACTTTAATTTAAAACTGGGTATGAAATTATGCTGGATTTGTTTAGGTTTTTTGTTCGGTTTTTTTTTTGTTTGTTTGTTTGTTTTGAGACAAGAAAGTACAAAATGAAATATAATCCTTTGTAAATAAGAAAATTCAGTTTTAAGTAACTTTAAGCTTGTTGGTTTGTTTTTTAATTATTATTCGGGGATTGACTCAGACGTAACCTCACTGCATACTGAAAGTTTCTGTATGTCAAAATAGCTGGCAAATTTTCCCAAATACACCTCCAGTCCTGGGAGATCTTTGTCACATCTTGATATATTCCACCTTTTCTACTGTGTTCATTTCAAAGCAAAATAAATAGTGTTTCATATATGCTGTGCTTGCCTTGCTTAAGGGAATATATATCTGAATTTACAGATATTTCTGTTTGAGAGAAGAAACATAAGGAGAATCTTGGTAGCCAGGGTTAGGTTTAAATAAGTGTTTTTATTTCATAACTCATTGTGTTTATTCCTATTCTTATATGTAGGTCATCAGAAAATCATCAACAAACCATTTTTCTTCCATTAGAAAAAAAGACATTAAGATCCCTTAGTAAACAGTATAGACTGTATTTTCTTTAACAAAATATTTCAGACTTTTATAGCAAAGTTTTAGTTGAAACTTAAGAGCATAAGAAATGAATTACATATGAGAGTCCTGGCTTCAAACCCATCTGGTGACCACAAGGTACTTTCCTCACAGGTTAGCTTTTCCATTCTAGCTTTGTGCCCTAATTCATCAGAAATCTCTTTTCTCAGTCTTTCATCTTGGTGGCAGTGTGCATGTACAGCTAAATTTTTATTTGGCCCTCTAAGAATGATCCCAGAGTTAAATAACATCTTCCTCATGGAGGTATAAAAAACCTGGTCAATTCAATTTATATTTCTTTCTTTACATAAAGAAGCACCACTGTAAAGGAAAGTCTAAATGAGATTGTCATATTTGTCAAACTATCACCTATCAGGTTGGAGACATGACATGCCCTTCCCCACATGAATATATCAAAGATCTCTTAACCTCTTCCCTTTTTTGATGATTTCGGGGGGTGTGTGTGTGTGTGTGTGTGCGATGTTTCTCATTATTTTTGAAGGTTTTTAAAATAGGGTTTTTTTTGTTTGGTTGGTTTTTTTAATGATACTATATGTTTGTTGTATGTGAGAACCATCTTGTACCTAGGCCTAGCTAGGCACAAGCATCTCACACACAGGTTGTGTTCTTCGTCTCTTAGTCTGCCTTTAGACATGTAGTTTATCAATTTTTGAGAGCATATTCTGAACAGAGTTTTAGTCCAGTTGAAATACTGATTAGAGATGGACATCATGTTCTCTGTCATTTACTTTTATAAAAAAGTGTATAATAAATTATTAGCAATGATTAAATGAAATCATATCCTTAGCTGATGTTTGGTTTGGGGGGTCTTTGAGGGGAGGGAGGGTTGGTTTATGGCATGCTATTAAAAACATTAACAAATATTGAATGCTGGAAGGTGGTAACCCTCTGTTGTAATTCTGCCCACAGTAGTGTTGTAAGCATAGTTTAAGCAATGTGACATTAAGTGTAATATATTTATTAAATAATGACAATAGATTTAAATTGACTTTTTTTAGATTAGTATTTTACTGACTGCTGTAAAAAAATGCACAAAGGTTTCTTGAAAAACAAACCCTTAAAGATATGGCAGTTACATTTGATGGTTTATTTTGCCTTGGTTGAAATTTTTATTTTTATTTTTACAGTTTTAGTGGAATTTACATGTCCTTTCACAATATACAGGTTGTGCTTATCCAGTACTAAAAAATAGTAAAATGCCTAGTAAATAGGCAGTATAGTTTCATCCACATTATGCATAGAAAAGAGTAATGAGGAAGTAACTACAAATTATTCCAGCTTTTTGGAAAAAGAGTAGTACATCCAGCAATGATACTATCTAATCTCTGTACAGTTACTATCCTTTTGGTACGTATATGGTCTATCTACTGAATATTGCTGCTACAGGACTGCAGGGAGCATAGTGAGGTTTGGATAATTTGTGTAATTTAATGAAATATTTTTTATTGTTGTAATATAGATCTGATATTGGAATTTCACTTTGTGTTTGCTTTGTGGTGTTTGCCAGCTGAAAGTAAAAAGAATTAAGTTCTAGCACAATTAAAAAGCCAGAAGATTTTGGGATGGATGTGACGGCAAGGATTTCCTTGACTTAAGATAGGGATTAAATCACCATTTTGACTGGCACAGTCAGGCTACTGATGTTTATGCCTCATTCATGCAGCCCTGAGGACAGGCAGATTTTTCTATTAATAGTAAAAATTTCAAATAAGAGTTGATTTATAAACAGCATGAACTCCTCCTAGAAAACTAGTCTTTGCACTAGTATTTTCAAGAAAGCCAATAATTTTCTATTCTTTAATTAATTTTATCATTATATTTCTTTAGAAGACCTAAATGAACCAGAATAATATTTAAGGATTATTTATGAAGCATCTGTTCCATATGAATGCTAGACAGTTTATTTAGCCTATTCCATGAGAGTCATCCTTAATTGCTTACCCGTGAGGAGATAATGTGTTAAAAACATTATCATTTCCTACCCAGTTTCCACTCACGTGGCATGGAGAAAACTTACTGTAAATGGAGGTGGGTTTTTTTCTTTTTTACTTCGACAGTGCTGATATACTAGAAGCTTAGAGATGTGCAATAATTTTTAAATGTGAATGGAATCTTTTTAGCTAAATAAATACATAAAAATTAATAAACAAGTAAATAGTCTACGTCTGGAAATAGAGAAAGAGAGATAGTACAGCCAGAGATAAAATTAAAACACCACTACTGGTTACTATTTTACATGTTTCCATCAAAACTTGTTGAATGAAAAGTTTGACTATTCATTTTCTGAAATATTAACTGAAAAATCTATAAAGTATTTAAAGAACATTTGTTTTCCTTTTTATTTCCCCTTGTGCTAAATACATAAATAGGGATTTTTTTTTTTTATTGAGAATAAATATTTACACTGCATGTTAGATAAGTTGACTACAAAATAAATTGCTTAACAAGAACATATGCCACGTTCTTGTTAGGTAAATCAGAACATTCGACAAGGCAAGGCATTCGTCACTGTCCCGCATGACCTCCTTGTCTCTAAATTGGAGAGACACCAATTTGATGGATGGACCACTCAGTGGATAAAGAACTGGCTGGATGGCCGCACACAAAGAGTTGTGGTCAATGGTTCAATGTCCACGTGGAGACCAGTAACGAGTGGTGTCCCTCACGGATCACTGTTGGGACCTGTGTTGTTTAAAATCTTTGTGGGTGACATGGACAATGGAATTGAGTGCGCCTTCAGCAAGTTTGCCAACGACACTAAGCTGTGTGGCTTGGTTGGTACGCTGGAGGGAAGGGATGCCATCCAGAGGGACCTGGACATGCTTGTGAGGTGGGCTGATGCCAACCTCATGAAGTTTAAGCAAGCCAAGTGCAATGAGCTTTTTCCCCACTTAGGTAATGTCAAATCTCAGTGAAACACTTCAAGCATTTCCTTAAAAACAGATAAACATGGTAAAAGAAAAATCCATGGTATCATTTCTAAGTGATCTACAAATGTAGGACTGTATCAAAAGGAGCATGACCAGCAGGTCAAAGGAGGTGATCCTGCCCCTCTACTCGTCTCTCGTGAGACCTCACTTGGAGTATTGTGTCCAATTCTGGTGTCCTCAACATAGAAAGGACATGGAGCTGTTGGAACAAGTCCAGAGAAGGGCCACAAGGATGAACAGGGGGCTGGAACACCTCCCTTTTGAAGACAGGCTGAGAAAGTTGGGGCTGTTCAGCCTGGAGAAGACTGCTTGGAGACCTCATAGCAGCCTTCCAGTATCTGAAGGGGGCCTACAAGGATACCGGGGAGGGACTCTTCATTAGGGACTGTAGTGGTAGGACAAGGGGTAATGGGTTTAAACTTAAACAGGGGAAGTTTAGGTTAGCTATAAGGAAGAAGTTCTTCACAGTGAGGGTGGTGAGGCACTGGAATGGGTTGCCCAAGGAAGTTGTGAATGCTCCAACCCTAGAGGTGTTCAAGGCCAGGCTGGACAGAGCCTTGGGTGACTTGGTCTAGTGTGAGGTGTCCTTGCCCATGGCAGGGGGGGTGGAACTAGATGATCCTAAGGTCCTTTCCAACCCTAACTATTCTATGATTCTAACGTATTACATTAGTAAATATAGCAAGCAAAAGGCACTGTTTTTGAAATGTTCAAAGAGAAGTGTTTTCTTTCTCTCTGTCCTTTTAACATTATTATTTTTTAATTTTAGGTATCTGATGTTTCCTTTTAAAGGAAAATAAAGTCTTAAAAATAGGACTCATAAACCTGTCAACTTAAATAGAAATAAACCGCAATAAGTTATTCTTTTTTTTATTGATGGATTACAGTATGTTGTTCAGATACAATAGAGGTATAAAACAAATCTAACTGTTCTGTTGGATAATTTTATTGTAAATGTCATAATTAGAAATACACGTCTTACACTATCAGAAGTGTGATTAACACTTAAAATGGCAAGAAAATATGCTATCTATGTACAGTTTAAGATTTTCTGAAATGTAGAATACGATTAACTAAACTTTTTGGCATATAAAGATTCTTGTTTGTACTGTAAGTTTTTACTACAATCAAGGCGAAATGTTAAAACGCAATCACCTGATTTCACGGGCTCTTTTGCATACAACTATCTTCAAAATGGCAATGTTAAAAGTTAGTTAAAATCTTTATTGAAACATTATTTTATATATTGCTCCTCACTGGCTCAGTAAGCGCCAGTATTTTACTTTTTATTTTTTATAGTTTTCCAATTCAAAATTCATCACTTAGAGAAACTGAAAAATATTTGAAATACTTTAAATTACCCTTATTTTAATGAACAAGCTAACCATATTTCTTGGTACTGCAAACTTCTGGTGCAGAGATACAGTTTCACACTTGCCAATTGTGACATGACAGCTGTGACAATCTGTATACGAGTGGGAGTAGTCTTTAGCATAAAACTTAACACAAGCATGAGATTCTAACTCCACATATTAATCAGCATTATTTAACATAGATGTAACACAGATAACAATGTACTTCGATGGCACTACTTAATTAGAAGATAATTCCTTTCACATTAAGTTAAGCTGAAACTGAAATCAGAGCTGATAATATATTTACCATTTTAAAATGTCTTTTAAAAACATGATACTGACCGAAAGCCTGGTTATAATAATAGTTAATCAAATTTTTCTATCTGATAAATCTAATTACAATTTATTACCTTTATTAATATCTTAAAACCAAGCTAAGCAAATAATTTCTACCAAATAACTTACCAAACTTTCGTTTCTTGTCCACAAAACTTATTTGTCCATTTCATTGCTGCTTTCTTACTGTATTGACTGACTGTAACAATTTTGCAATTGTTCAATTAAAAAAACCAGTTGTTTTAAGTTTTGATTCATGACACAAATTACATGATACAACTTCTGTTCCTCAGAAAATTATCCCATCTGAAACCCTTGGAAAACAGAACCAAAATACTTTAGAAGGCAGGAAAAAATGGAAAGAGTCAATGTCTTGTAAACATAAGCCCCAAAATAAACATTTTAAAAGGATATTTTAGAACTTCCTCATTCTTTGGTTACAATTCTCTCTTTTCTATAGCAAATATTGATAATTTTAATATTCTAGCTTGTGGTACAGTGATAAAATAGTGTTCTCTCTCAATACGATTCCCATGATCTTAATTACTCATGAGTAACGAATTGTTTGTGGAGTCTTACGGGTATATCTGACACTTAAATTCCATATTTTCCTAAACATAAGGAACATAGACTCTGATCCTGAAAAGCATATTGGTAAATTTAAAAATTTAAGCATCTCTTTCCAGTAGCCTTAACAGAACTTTGCAAAATATGTTGTCACAATGATGCCTGTTCTCAGATTAATGCCCCACCTCTCTACCAGAGACACCAGTGGTTTAAGCTAAAGTCAGGTGAGAACTGCAATGGATACTGTACTGGCACATACCCTTTCCTGCATGCATTTCTGGTTGACAAGTGAAAAACAACCTGTACAAACCCTGATACAGAGAAATATGTAGTTTAAAGAAGACAAAGGCATTATCACAGTGATATTTTTGTCACTTTATATTTGTACTTTCTCAAATTGCATTTTGTATATGAATGGATAGTTCATAAGCTTCCATAAAGAAGTGGAATATTTGAAAGAGAGAACTGTAGAGTTACAAGGAGTTAGATGAGATCAAGACATATACTAGAAGTGACAGAGGAGAGCAATGGGAAAAGGGAAGATTTGATAAGTTGTGTGAAAATGTGAAACTGGTGAAGACTGCAA
>NW_009917878.1:0-10101 GCF_000696875.1 Nestor notabilis | reverse complement strand
TAGGTAAAGAGTATGAAATGAATGAATTTAATGATAGTGGATGTGACACAAATATTTTTGAGTGAGAGAACTTGGTTAAAAACAAAAAGAAAATCAAGCTGATGAGAAATCTCATTTTTGATGGTGTATGTGAAGCTGAAGACACTGATCGCATACTGGTTTATGCCACAAGAGAGCAGGGTAACTCACTAGAGTTTCTGCCTTGCTGCCCCCTATCCTGCGTCTGTCCTTGCCCTCTGCTCTGCTAGAGAGACAGTCAAGGAGACTCTGCTGTGAGCTGTACATTCATGCTGCATGGACTGAAACTGCTAATTGCTCTGTAGAAATTCAGTGATAACTGAATTCATATTTAGTTGTTGAGTAGTCCAACGAAACTGCTTGTTGGCTTCCTAACTGTATTGCTGTAGATCTCTGCCAAGAGAATCTGAGAAGCCTGAGATTTTCCTCTTCCATGAAGATGTGCGTATACAGTGTTTAAAATTTGCTATCTGTTAGTACTAGAGCATGGAAGCTAAGGATTTGGTTCCTATGAACATCTGTATGAATAAAGCTCAGTCACTTAAATGTTCAAGAACAACAAATACAAAAAGAATAGGTAGATGCCTAAAGGAAATGTATTTCTAAACTCCCAGGTTTTGGGGTTGTTTGGTTCGGTTTGGGGGTTTTTTATTTGTTTGAGGAGGTTTTGTGTGGTTTGGTGGTGGTGGTAGTTTTTGGTTTTGGAGTTAATCTCTGGTCATTTCCTAGGAAAGGTTCTCTTTTTCCCCTCTAAAGTTTGTCACTTCATTAGCGTAGCATGAAGCTAAGGCATAGTTACACAGCATGTGTTTTAGTTCTTTTCTAGTGCAAGAGGAAATAAATTTAATAGAATTGCTAACAGCATTTTATGTAACGCTCTTTCTCTCCTTCACTCCTCCCCCCACCCGCCACGACTATTTTTTCTCTTTTTTTTTCTTGTTGTTGTTACAGTAATTGCTGTCTGAGCCTCAAAGGCTAAAAATCGTTTTTCATCTCATGCATGAAGAATTTTGGTCTGATTGATGACAGCTATGGAACCTTTCCTTAGTCACTAAGCTGCACTAATTTGCAAGCTAAAAAAATATTAGCAAATTGTTAATGATCCATGAAACTGCTGCAGCAGCCTTAAATGTTATGCTCTAAACTTTCTTACAACTAAAGCAGCTTACCTAAATTCCCACAATGGACACAAAATGAGATGGCATTTACAAAACAACAACAACAATAACAACAACAACTACAAGAAAAATAATAATTGTAGAAGTGACAGACTTGGCTAATGCAGTACATTAGTGTGAATAATTTGTATTGAGGGCATGTGAACAATTAACATTAAAACCCAGACCTAGTTTGTAGCAGTTTGGATTTAATTTTCATGTCGAGCTAAAGCTGCTGCACACATTTCCTCTCTGTGCTTAATGGCCACAATTTTCCTCTATTTCCATCACTGTGTGTCTGGCTTTTAAAATGAACTGGAATCCTTAAAAAGGAAAATAGAGTCAATTTTGGAAATGATCTGTGAGTATCAGTTCGCATATTGAAAGAAGGGGTTTTTTTCACTTTCTTTTTTTTTTTTTCCCCTTAATGGACCCCAAAATACTGTTTGATGATTCAATTTTTAAGTGCTTTGAGAAATTCTGTTGAGTGAGCAATATGGAAGCTGTTTCATGTTATCAGAGCATGCGGAGGGCTATTTCCCAGTCAACATGTAAGAGTATGAGAAAATATACATTATTTTCAGCTACATATTTGCCAGCCACAAAAGGAGAATGATAAAGCAATATGACCTCATTTAGCACCTGTGTGCCTCATTGTGGATAGCAGGAAGAGTTTAAACAAAAGCATTGCTCTTTTTTTTCTTTCCCTGGCCACATATAAGCAAGGTATTAAGTGTGTATGTGTGTGTGTAAAACAAGGTATAAAGTAAAATGTTGGTGTGTTTCATAAGTAAAAGACCTTAAGCATTACCTCAAAAATGCAAAGTAGTGCAACACCAAGCCATCCCAAAACACAGAAAAAATGTAATACCAAGAAAAAAAAACCAAAAAACCCTCCAAAAAACTTTGGATTTCTCCAAATAATGAAGAATTAAAGTTCAGTATGGAGACTTTTGTAATAGTAACTTTATAATCTAGTAATCAAAGTTGATTTTTGTTATTTAATCTTTGTCTTTCTACATTAGTGGAATAAGCATTTCTCAAACATGATGCATTATTTTGTATCAGCTGTGCTTTATTTCATTGTATGTAGTAATGATTTTGGTAGTAATTATGTTCTTTTTCAGGAAATTAAAAAAGCCTTCCTGAAGAACTGATGTTTCCTGAACAAATACATACAGAGATTGCACAATTCCAGAAGGCATAGAAATCCAAACTGAAACAAGATGAAGCTTAATAAGTAGAGGACAATAAGAGCTGATGAAATGTGATGTGTTCACCTGATAATCTTTTGTACTATGACTGTTTTTAACTACTGAAACAAATATTTTCAAGTTACACTCAGCTTTTTTGGTTATCCTCATTTATAGAATTTCAAGGTTATAGTAAAAGGTACTTTAAGATTCCTGAATACTATACATTAGACATAGTTCTCTTGTGTGAGTTTTAGGTTCTGTAGGAAAATATTTTTTGAGCCATTAATATCAGAAAGTACAGTAACAGTATGTATGAATAAAAATTTTTTATTCTTAGTTTTTTCTAATACATCAATTTGTAACATGAGTATGGTTTGAAGTAATTATTTATTTTCATGGAAAACAATAATATGTTTTATTGCATTTTTTTCCTTTATGATCTCCTTCAACACCAGTTTCTTTCTATCTGAAGTAGTGATGAATGTAAGATAACGCATATATCACCAATATTTTTGGATCACTAAAGATAAGAGCCCAGTTTATACGACATAAATTTAACCCAGCACGACTGCATTTGCTATTTTCATTACAGTGGGAGAAATAAGCATACTTTTCATTTTAGCATTACTATTTAGCTAGCAAAAGATGGGGTTTATTTTGAACCCCCCTTTATGTTTATGTATGTTAATGTGTTTACGTTTATTAAAATCCACTCTTCAAAGGTTCAGATACAAAGAAAGGAGTATTAGAATGCTTTGTCTTTCACTGGGTGTGAATACAAAATACTCATGGGGCTTCATGAGAGCAGAGTAGATGGGCAGGATCACCTCCTTTGACCTGCTGGTTATGCTTCTTTTGATGCAGCTCAGGATACGGTTGGCTTTCTGGGCTGCAAGCACACACTGCTGGCTCAGTTTCTCATGAACCAACACCGCCAAGTCCTTTTCTGCAGGGCTGCTCTGAATCTCTTCTCCACCCAACCTGTACCTGCGCCTGGGGTTGTGCCGACCCAGGTGTAGGACCTTGCACTTGTCTTGGTTGAACTTCGTGAGGTTGGCAGTAGCCCACCTCACAGGCATGTCAAGGTCCCTCTGGATGGCATCCCTCCAGCATATTGACCAAATCACACAGCTTGGTGTCATCAGAAAACTTGCTGAGGGTGCACTCAATCCCAGTTTTGAACAAACATAGAACTATTCTTTAACCAATTTTTCATTTTCTGCTTCTGTTTTGATTAAAATGGGAGGACAAAGTTTTAAAGTAGAGTTGTTCTCTTTCCTAGATACTTTGAGACACTAACATGATAAGCCAGCAATTACCAAGATAATTATAAGAAACACAGGGCCTACTATATTTTTAGGGTACAGTTTTGACCCTCTGTATGCCATTTACTCAGGGAATGCTTTTCATAGGTGAACTGAAGATTTTATTCCCAAAGTTTAAATACTTCAGAAGAAGAAATGCAGTGCTGCTCATAAATATCCTTCAGTGAGTTTAACAGTGCATCTGGCAGTGAACAATATTTGGAATCTAATTGCCAGGTCCTTTTTTAAGACCAGTTTCCTTATGGTTGAATAAACGCTTATCTTTCAGCATTTGAAAACAGTTTTAACTGGAGCTCCTCCAAAAGTCAGCAATCCCCTAAAAACCTTGAAGGTGATAGCTTGATTCTGCTGTTTATCTAGCTGAAATTTTTTTCTAAGCCTCTATGCCTATCTTTAAAACCTTACAAGAGTTGTAATACTTGACAGAGCCTGGCACCTTTTACAAAACTTTGAGAAAATATTCTTTTTATTTTCAAGGTCTTAAGGTTTCATCAGTGTCTCTACTAGCTCCCAGACTGGTTTGAACTTCTGTACAAATCCCAGGAAAACATTTATAAAGACTCACCCATCAATTGCTGAAAAACTTGCAATTTAAAAGAAACTGAAGTGGGTAAAGTAGAGAAATGACTCTTCTTGATCAGCTATGTATGAAAGTTTCTGCTTAACTCCAGTGGGGCTGTAATTCCCTGATACTACAATTTACTGTTTGTGATAGTAATCTTTCATTGTGACTAATATGCTGCTTACCAAAGTGCTGCTACACCATCAGTCTCTTTGTAGAGTTTCTGAAGACAAAACAAATTCTAAAACTTTCTTTAAACCATAACTCTTTGAAAGTTTGGAGTTGGTTATTTTTATTTATAGAGGCTTCTGAAAGCATTTTTTAATTATTATTCTATACACATGGGGATCAAAGCTTCTTGAATTTTACTCTGTATTTTGGATTTTGGAAAAATAAGTAAGGTAAGGCAGAACTAAGTGAAAAACTCTATTTGTTGGAAAACTGTGGAAAAATGTGAGTGAATTCCCTAATCAAGTTTAGGCAAAACCAAATCACTTCAAGATTACTTTTCAGTGTGCAGTTCAAATTATCCATGGAACTATGAGTTTCATGAGGACCAAACACTCCTGAGATTAATTCAGAAACAAGATTACATCATTTAACACCCAATGATATTGAGGTAAATTAATCTGGCTAAACTACTATTTGTTCAACTCAGCCCTGAGACACTTACAAAAAATGTCACTGAGACTTATCATGGAACGGCAGAAATCTCTCTCCAGTCACTTCTAGATGTATTTGGTTCATACAGCAAGGTTTTGGTAGCAGGTATTCTGCAGGGGTGGTCTCTGTGAAAAGGGGCAGGGGCTTCCCTCTGCCAGATATAGACAGTTCTAGCCAGTTCAGGGCACAGCTGAGTCCCTCAGCCAAGATGGTGGTACCTCTGTGAAAACAAATTTAAGAAAGAATGAAAACTACTATGCAGCAGCTGTGAGATAGAGGAGTGAGAAAAATGTAAGAGAAACAACCCTGTAGACAACCAAGATCAGTGAGGAAGGAGGAGGAGGTGCTCTAGGTGATGAAGCTGAGGTTCCTCTGCAGCCTGTGGAGAAGACCATAGTGAGGCAGGCTGTGCCCGTGTAGACCATGGAGGACTATTGTGAAGCAGATACTCACACTGCAGCCTTTGAGTACCTCACATGGGAGCAGATGAAGATACCTTGAAGGAAGCTGTAACCCATGGAGCCCCCATGCTGGAGCAGTTTGTTCCTGAAGGACTGCACCCTATGGAGAGGAGGACCCACAGTGGAGCAGTTCTTGAGGAACTGCAGCCCAAGGGAAGGACCAGTGTTGGAGAAGTTTGTGAAGGGCTGGATTCAAGGAATGAAACCCATGCTGTGAAGTGTGAGGAGGAAGGATTGACAGAGGTGAAGTGTTACGAACTGGCTGCAACCCCCATTCCTCCTACCTCTGTGCTGCTTGGGGCGAGATGAGGTAGGAGAATAATGAGTGAAGTTGAACCTGGGAAGAAGAGGGAGGTAGAATATGGTTTTAGTTTTGTCTTTGTTTCTCATGATCCTACTAAATCTTTAATTGACAAAATAAAAAAGTAAAATTACTCTTCTCCAAGTCAAGCCAGTTTTGGCTGTTATGGTAACAGTCACTCATCAACCCATGACCTTTTTTCACCCTTTTTTCTTCTCCATTCCATTGAGGTGAGGAGAGTGGCTTGGTGGGCATCTGGCAGCCACTAGATCTTTAAAGATATTATCTATGAGTAAAAGCAGAGCTTAGATGGTTATGTTAAAGTAGAAAATTAGCTGTAAGTTACCTGCAGTTGCATGGCATAAATCTGGCTGTTACGAAACAATCATTTTTGTTAGACTGGAATTTAAGTACCTTTATTTGACTGTAAGACAATGCTTTTTTTGGTGTTTCTGTTGGCCTCATTAATGACATTCTAACTTACCGCTAAGTTTAACTTCTCAAACAGACTAAATTAAAGACTTGCTAGTGATAAACATTGCAGCAGTTAACAAATTCTTCTATTTACAGCAATGAGCAATAACTAAAGGAGAGTTCAATAGCTGCTGATTCTCATCAACTGTGCTTGCTAGTGCAAGATTACTGGGTCAAAGAACAAACATCATCTTTGTTATTTCCAATCTAATGTTGTAATTGAAAAGAAAACATTCATTCTATGTTTGCAACTGTTTCTGTTCCGCTGATATGCCTGACAGAACAAGTTTTCTACTGTCTAAACCTCTGAATAGATCTACTATAACATTACTATTGCCTCAGAAAAATATACAAGAAAGACTATATCAGATCAAGACAGGCTAGCTCAGGCTTTTGACTTCCTAAGCTTCTGAGAAACCTCATTAGGGTTTTAAATGAAAAATCCCAAATAGATAGCACTTAAGTTCATATTTTTATAAGGAAAAATTAGGAAAGCTGGAATACAGATACATTACAAATCTCAAGCACTTGTGGCTTCCAGAAGATGTAATTCTTTTCCTTACACTTTCTTACAGGAAAACAAGTTTGTGTGAATCATCACAAAAAAACGTATTGCCTCATCAAGACAGAAGTAACTCAAAATACAGTAATACTTTTAATTCTGACCAGCAGCAGATTATGTACTTACTTACATATAGCTGAGTCACTATTGCAAAAGCTGTCGGGATCTTCTTAATTCTGCTGTCATTAGCATTAATACGTAAAGCTGAGATTTATTATTTTTTTTAGTGTAGAAATATATTCACCACCAAAAAAACCCTCTGAAAGACCAAAGATATTTCTATTATCACAAATAATATATACAGATAACCTACTGATCAAAATGACGGTTTTGGGGGAAATACAAAAGGAGGAGAAAATTGAAGCCCTCTTAGAGTTTTTCACTTTCTGAGTCAATATTTCTTTTTATCTGTCAACTATTTTTTGTGGATATATATATGCTTAAAATAAACTTAAAATGACATTTTATGTTACGATTACAAGCATTTCCTGACTTTTCTGACTTTTTCACTCTCCACATTATTGCTATCATTTGGGGGGGGGGGAAGAGAACTTTGAGAATTATCGTAAATAATGTCTTCATTTTTTCTAGATTATTGCCTTGATAGAACATTAATGTTAACTAACAGGATAGAAACTATCTTTCTTCTTTTTTTCACTTCTATTTTCATCATAGTTTCTTAAAAAAAAAGTCTAGAAACCTAATTCTTTATATCAGGTAAAAAAGTACTTTTTTGTAAGATAGATAGAAATAATTTCAAAAACATTTGTGATATAATCAGAAGGTAAATTTTTCTAACTGTTACGGAATATTTGCTTGTACTTCATATAATGAAATGTAGCTTTTTACATTAAATCCATCAAGACTGAAATTTTGTAACAACTTCTTTGTTTTCTAATGAGAAAATTGGCTAAGAATCAATATAAACAAACTAGGAGTCAGTCTGGCAGGTGGTGGTTACCATTGAGATAAATAAGTAGAAGCTAGAAACATTTTTCTACTGGAATTGTGTTTGCCTTTAGTAAATATGATTTGTAGTTTCTCCCTGATAAGTGATCTGTAATTAGGTCTGGGCTTGAGAGAAAGAACTGATGGTTTTCTTTGAAGAAGATATAAATAATTCACAAAGCTGGTATTCTTCAAATTAAGAATCCAGACCAGTATAGAGAGGTGAAAGTTAATTTACCACACAGTTAAGATTAATGCTCATGAGCAGTTAATACAAGGAATGTGGGAATGCTCCGCATGAGCCTGCAAACACTATCTTTTATCATATTTCAGAAAAGAAAAGAGAACAAAGAATTGTATGCTTAGCCTAAAGTGTTTTCATAACATGTTCTATAAGTGGAAGCTATTGTACCCTACTAGAAGTAAATAGTTATAAACATGATGGAGAGAAATTGATGAAAAATTCATTCAAATTCCCTCATAAAATTTAGCTGAAGGCAATCAGAACTTTTCCTGAAAGTATTTGTCTTGACAAGATGAACATTCAAAGTCAGAATACATTTTTAGTTGGTTTATATTGCTATGCTACCTGCAGTTTAGTTGTTTCAAACTGTGGAGGTAAAACATTTTAAAAATAATCACAAAATCATAAAATGTTTAGACAGACAGTCTTAAAATGGGAAAAAATACAAGGTCATTTCTCCCTTTAAATAGGAAAGTAATACCTAGGATTTAAAACTGATCTCAAAGTGTCTTGTATTTTAGAGTGTTAACATGGCACATCTTTCATGTGCTGTTACACTTGATTCTTTTTTCTTATAAAAAAGTTAGAAAAAGATGTTTTGAGAGGAAGTGCAAGGGGAAAAAAAAATGATCTATGGAAAAAGTATAGCTTTTACCCTATAAAAAGGGTAATGACTTCTGTGGTTGTATGTTTTTGTTACTCTTCTCTCACCAGATAAATCCTCCTGTGACCCTCTGATTTGCTTAGAGATTACAGAATAAATGCGTCACTCTGCTGTGATCTCACTTTTTTTTTTTTTTTTAGTTTGAATGACAAGATAATTGTTGGGAACTGTTCCCTATGAGGTCACCCTGGTTGGCTGTGGAATTTTGTCTTCTACATTATCTTGCAACTGTTAATGTCATATTCACAGTGATTATATTCCTGGAATGGGACTAAAAAGAACAGCCATATTTGACCACATGAAGGTATATTTGGCTTTCTTTAAGGCTTTAACAAAATCTGGAAAATTAAAAACAGTCTAGGTCACTTTTAATGCAAATTCAATTGATTAGATTCCACAATGAAAATCAGATTCAGAATACTAGTCGTGGCAGAAGGAAAATCTTATAAGAAGTTCTGACACTTTGTATGATACCATCTTTTAACAAACTGTATGAATAATCACGTAGAATAACATATGACACAGTGGATTTAAATTGCTGAAAGAGACTAAAGAAGGCAAATCACTGCTAGATCTCACTGCTTTTACATAAAGCTCAAAGTAAAACTCATGTAACTCTTTCTCAATCTATAAAATAAGTATTAAATCCTCAGCCTCTGAGATTTAGAAGTATAAAGAATGTGGAACGTGGAGATTCTATTCAAAATCTCCTCAAGATGTTTTATTAATGGTTAAGAATATTTAAATCTTACACATATCCCTCAGGTATCAGTGTTGGGACTTGCGTTGTTCAATATCTTTGTCAGCGACATGGACAATGGAATTGAGTGTGCCCTCAGCAAGTTTGCCTATGACACCAAGCTGTGTGGCTCGGTTGATACACTGGAGGGAAGGGATGTCATCCAGAGGGACCTTGACACGCTTGTGAGGTGGGCTGATGCCAACCTCATGAAGTTCAACCAAGCCAAGTGCAAGGTCCTACACCTGTGTCAGGGCAATCCCAGGCACAGGTACAGGTTGGGTGGAGAAATGATTCAGAGCAGCCCTGCGGAGAAGGACTTGGGGGTGCTGGTCAGTGAGAAACTGAACATGAGCCGGCTTCAGTGTGTGCTTGCAGCCCAGAAAGCCAACCGTACTGTGGGCTGCATCAAAAGAAGCATGACCAGCAGGTCAAAGGAGGTGATCCTGACCCTCTACTCTGCTCTCGTGAGACCCTGCTTGGAGTATTGTGTCCAGTTCTGGTGTCCTCAACATAGAAAGGACATGGAGCTGCTGGAACAAGTCCAGAGGAGGGCCACAAGGATGAACAGGCGGCTGGAACACCTCCCTTATGAAGACAGGCTGAGAAAGTTGGGGCTGTTCAGCCTGGAGAAGAGAAGACTGCTTGGAGACCTCATAGCAGCCTTCCAATATCTGAAGGGGGCCTACAAGGATACTGGGGCGGGACTCTTCATTAGGGACTCTAGTGGTAGGACAAGGAGTAATGGGTTCAAGTTTAAACAGGGGAAATTTAGATTAGCTATAAG
>NW_009917877.1:0-48116 GCF_000696875.1 Nestor notabilis | reverse complement strand
TGGAAACGGCTCCGTGTTTGTGCAGAAACGGGGGAAAAATCATTTGAAAATGAAGGAAAGGGGTTAGGAGGGAAGAGAAACGCGCAGCTTTGATTTCCACGTGGTCTGTTCGTTTATTTGATAGAACAGTTTGGGTTGGAAGGGACCTTCAAAGCTCATCTAGTCCAAGTCCGCTGCACGGAGCAGGGACATCTTCAACGAGATCAGATTGCCCAGAGCCACATCCAGCCTGCCCTTGAATGTCTCCAGGGGTGGTGCATCCACCACCTCTCTGGGCAACCTGTGCCAGTGTTTTACCACTCTCATTGCAAAGAATTTTTTCCTCGCATCCAGCCTGACTCTCCCCTTTTTTAGTTTAAAACCATCACCCTTCGTCCTATCGCAAGAGGCCCTCCTAAAAAGTCTCTCCACATCTTTCTTACAGGACCCTTACAAGAACTGTAAGGCTGAAATAAGGTCTCCCCCGAGTCTTCTCCAGGCTGAACAGGCCCAGCTCTCTCAGCCATTCCTCACAGCAGAGGTGCTCCAGAACCTCTGATCATTTTTGTGGCCCCTCTCCAACAGGTCCGTGTCTTTCAGGTACTGAGGACTGCAGAGCTGGACACAGAATTTACTGCATTTAATTGCAGTTGCTCCTCAGGGTTGAGCACAGCCAAAGGGCTGAGGGATGCAGTTGAGGCAGGAGTGAGGGAATGCCAAGGCTTGGCTCACCTGAGGGACCAAACCCTTTCCATACCCACAGTCTTCAGTGACCGCTCCAACATTGTTCATGCGCATTCCTCCACCATTCGCTAGTGTCCTACAACAACATTTTATGCCCAGGCCTCACATGGGGAGAGACGGGATGAGTTGAAGCAGAAAAGATTTGGGCTTTCTTGGGATTGGAAAATGTCCCACTCTTTCGCCAAAGCTCATAGTAGCCATGCTGCATGGCATATGGATGGCCTGAGTTATCGCAGATTTGTTGCAATACTTTGGCATGGGGAGATATCAAAATGATGCTGGAGTATAAGAAAGCAGACATCTGTGAGCATTAGCTATCTTCTAGTTTGAAAAATCTACATAGAAACACACAAATGTCACGTTACTAATGTAAGTCTCAAAAGTTTTTACATTTAAGCCTAAATTCTTCTTGAACATCTTGTATTACAATAGCCTTTAGTTATGTTACTGCATCGTTTTCCACAACCTTTTACATGTTTTTCTTCTTGTTTCTCCATCCATTTTTACACCATTTGCCGTGTCAGAGTTGTTATTACTGGACTGTCAGGTCCAGTATTATTGTCTTAGTTACACATTAGCTCTCATGCCCCTTGGGAAAAATGAAAAGGTTTTATTCTGCGTCACAGAAGTCAGGAGGAAAATCCTTACTGAGTACAATAGGGGCAGAATTGGCACACATGCACGTGTATCCAGGACTGTGTCAATAATTCAATAAGTCAAAGCACGGGTGAGTGTCTCTTTGGGTGGTAGCGCAACCCTCTTGAGATACAGTGCAGGAAAATCAGGCATTTACATATAAAGCTGTCCTGGACTGCCATGCGCATATATCTACCATAGACTTTATCAACTGCACACAGGCTTTAAAGGCTTCAGTTAGGTTGGACCAGAAAAATCTTCGTGCCCAGGACATTTTTATTATTGCTGTGCCTGCTATTAGTGCCAGATACGAGCAGAACAACTGTCCTTTCTCTGCGTACTATGGCATTGATGCAGAATAAATTGTAATGTGTTATTTACAAATTAATGTATTGTTGTGTACACTCAGAGCTGAAGTGGGAACTGGGTGTCTATGATTTATCATTCTGCTGCCATAAAGAACTTTTATTATTGTAAAATAGCCTTTCTTTCATTGCTTTGGCGAATAGGGTAAGTTACGGACAAGCGCATTGTACTGGATACAAGCACGATGTACTGGGTGCCCTACAAGCAGAGAACAAAAAGACGTGCTGTACCCCAAAGAGATTACAGTCTTCTATAAGCACAGTCCTATAAGTCTCATAACATTGTTTGTAGAATCTGGCAGATTATTTTAAAAGGGAAAAAACCCCAAATGATAGTAACAGCATAATGCTGAACTGAAGGCGCTCGCAGTGCTCTCCATCCTCATGAATGCCATCCATCTCCCAAGCTGCCAATGTGAAATTCACAACTTGGAATGATTTGCCTGGGTTCTGCCAGGATGTCTTTACCTTTTGTGCTATGGACATACAGGGGAAGAAGCCCTTTTTCTGTGAATGCTGAGATGCCCATAGCTCTGTACTCTTAAAGGTTGCAAGCTGTGCTGTGTCCTTACCCTTTCACATCTTCAGCAGGTCTCAGCGTCAGCCATGCACGTACACACGCTCAGCTTCAGTGCACACTTTTGATCAGATTCAGTTCCTGTATGTTTGCATCTTCATCCAAGAGTGGTCCTGTTATTTTCAGAGGAAATATTTAAGTAAGGACTTTTCAGTGTGTACAACCACAGCATGGTCATATCCTTGATGATGGAAACCTCAGGCAAACTGCACTACATGCACCATGTACAAAATAAAAGTTATAATTTGGACAAATTAAAGTTAATTTTTATGGTAATATACAAAGGTGCTTCATGATGAAATCTGTTTCCTTGTCAACACTGTTTGCCTCTGCTTTTATCTATAGACCTGCACAAAGGAGGTTGATAGGAATGGTGAGAAGTTTTTATTTACTGGGAAACCCAGATCCAGCATCCCATGGCTGAACACCATTCAGATCCTAAAAGCAGCTTGAATGGCTTAAACCTGTCTTTGGACTGAGAAGCGATTAAAAATGTTTTGCTGGAACTTCATCACAAGAAAGTAAAACTGAGGCTGGGTGTAAAAATACCCAGCCCAAAAGGGAAACGTTTCAGCAAATGGGTTGAATGAGGTAGTCAAAATGCAGAATTCCTGTGGGTCATAGTCTCCCGAAGCCCATCTGAATACATCAAGGTTGTGTGAGGAATAGCTTTCCCAAGTTATGGCCATTTGCAATCTTTGGTGAGATTTGGGGAAACCACCCCTCTGTTATTTTTCTGACAACATGTTTATTTTGTCAGGTCATTTTCCCACTGACTTCCACCTCTTCCTGCTTTTTTCTGCCTGATGCATGTTGCCCAGCACCTCAGCTATAGACCGCAGGAGTCGCCATTCTCTTCTTATTGCCTACAATTCACTGGGGTCCCCATCCTTGGCAACATCTCCTGCATGAGGCCACCAATAATAAATAAAACATTTTAAAAACAAGGTATGCACTGTTCAATGTATATTGTGTGTCCAGATTTGTGCAAAGCTTTCCCCTTCTTTATTTTTGCACATAAAGTCTAAACTGGGATTTTCATTACTGTAAGAAATCATTTTGTCATGACTCCATGTTGCCTGGTGGTAGAAAATGACTTTTTCCTCTGTCTTGTTGGTTCTACAATCATTCCTCCTCTCCATTTGCACTGGGCTTCATCTCTCCCCTTTGTCCACTGCTGGTTTATGGTCCTTGAGATAGACAGATGGACAGAAAGAGACACATGAATACACACACACATTTTACCCTCCAGAGTGTGATGCCAAATGCCACCAGGATACCTGCGTCCTGTTTAAAATGCCACTTAAGTGGAAAACTCAGGAAGTGTGGCAGTGGGGATGAAACAACGCGGTTAAAACAGCCACTGACCCCGGTCTCTCAAAACATATATCTGCCCAAGGCAAATATCCTAATCCTCAGCCATATTTCAACTTTAACAGCAGCCTTACCGCTGCTTTCTGGGGCCACCACTGGGGAGAAAGAGGCCTCACTATTTTCCCTGCCTCAATGCTCGTACTCCGCATAGGCTTGACTAGACTTTATTTTGGCTTCTGCACCACTTTCAGGGCAGACTGACCTCTTTACCAGACGCTGGCTTGTCATAACCTTTAAGCATCTGAACATTTTGTATTACCGGTGTGAGGGAGCTGTTGAAATTTATTCTCCTGCCTCCTCCAACCGTGTCAGCTCCCCAGGACGAAGGTCAGCCGTCACGGAGCATTGCCTGCGTCTGCTTCTTTGAAGGTCCCTGCAGCTCCTTGCATGGTCTTGCAGAAAGAACCCATTGAAGCCACCTCCTCTTCTCCAGGGGCTCCTAATGTTGCCAGATTGCGTTGTTCAGGCTCTCTTTCAAGCTGATCATTTCATTTGTAGGTAGATGCAGGTAGGTAAATGTGCTAGGTAGGAATTACGTATTTTACACAACTTGGGTGAATGTGGTTTGTACACCTGAAGGACACATACAAATCCTTGAACTTCACTGCTTTTCCCCCAAAATCTCTACTTATAAACTGCATTTTATAAACTCATAACAAGCCCTTCAATGTTAGGCAAAATGTGGGTGGCCCATTTTTAACACGTTTGCTGCTTTTTGCCCTGCTGTGAATTGCATCACATACCAATGACCTTCACAGGCTCCCGACTGCAGGAAAATGCTCAGTCTCCTCTTGGCAAGGGGACAGGAGCAATCACTCGGATGGACACTGGGTGCGCAGGTTGCCGTTAACTCCTCTGCAGTGGTCCAGGTGCCTGTACAGCCTCTCCCTCCCCAGCCGTCTCTCCCGAATCTGCAACGCTGGGCGAAGAGTAGCCATCTCTCTGTAACAGCAGAACCCCTGCAGCTGTAGGAAGGCAGAATCTTAAGATAAATGGAAAAAAAAGAAAAAAGAGGTTGATACGTGCAAGACTTGTGTAGAATCATAGAATAGCTAGAGTTGGAAGGGATCTCAAAGCTCATCCAGCTCCAACCCCCTGCCACAGGCAGGGACACCTTCCACCAGACCAGGTTGCTCCAAGCCCCTGTGTCCAACCTGTCCTTGAACACTGCCAGGGATGAGGCAGCCACAGCTACTCTGGGCACCCTGTGCCAGCGCCTCACCACCCTTCACAGTGAAGAACAACTTCCTGATGTCTAATCTAACTCTTCCCTTTTTTGGTTTAAAGCCATTCCCCCTTGTCCTGTCTCTACATGCCCTTGTAAAAAGTCCCTCTCCATATCAGAATACTAATCAGACAGATAGACCCAAACAAGGTACACTTCTTTGGCTCTGAGTGATTTCCAATTCTCCTGGACCTAATACTACTGCAAAGAGCAGCTCAAGATTGGTCCCTTCTGGAGCAAAGAAAAAGCAGCAGGGAAGAAAGGGCATTGTTTATTACTTCTTTCCCATACATGTCCCTCCTTCAACCAAAGAAATATGCAGTTACATGGACGATTTAGGGGCAGCAGCTGAGTAGGAATAACTATAAAATTCATGTTTTAATAACAACAACAATAATAAGCACACAACAGCATTTATAACCCTAGTTACAGGCCTGAGAAATCATATCCATAGCAACTGCAGCAAGCGGTGAATGCCATATATTTAGAGTTCCCGTGCACCTGCCTAAAATAGCCGCCGATAAATTATGCTGATGTTTGTGCCTTTCTGACAGCGTTCTCAGAGGCTGCCGATGCGCTCTGCAGTTGCGCCGAGCCTTCGCGGCACGGCACAGCAAGGGCAGCTTTGCTCTCCTACCAAACCTCAGGTTTGCCTCCCCTTTTGTGTTTCTGAATGAGATAAATGAGTCCAAAAAGACACCTCGAAGGTGAGCGTGGTGATGGGTGTAAGGGAGCAGCTCCCGCTCGCTTCCAACGTCTGTTGGCTTCCCCGTGCCAGCATCACGGCTGTCAAAACGTGCCTACTCTTAATGTATTGGATTAATAAACTGTGGCAAGTAATTAGGGTTCTATCCTGCTCCTGTTGCAGGCGGTGGCAACATGATCGCGCTGTATATTAATGGCATGTGAGTAAATAGTTTACAAAGAGTTAATGAATGACTGAGAGGTGTTTGAATACATGGCTAGTCGGTTGTGGAGATTGTTGCAGACTCCAACAGGTCAATCGCCTGCTTGTAACTGTGGCTTATAAGCATCTACCAGACCATCTGTTGATGTGCTTATTACATTTTATAACACAAACTCCTGATGTCTGCAACATGCTTATAGCAGCTATTAATCTTGTATTATTAACTCTTTCGAATCAACATATATTTGAGCTTTAGTATGTAAAATTACCTGCAAGAATTCCACCAACCTAAATGGGAGAGTGATCAGACTTCTACCCCATGTAGAAGTCTGCCCATGGACAGAAAGGATCTGTCCCTACTATGTGATTTTTGCATTGAGCATTTTGGGTTTTCACCTCTTGAACTCTGGATGTAGGTGAATCCTATTGGACATAAACCAGGCTCACCCAAGTGCCCTCTGGGCCAACATGATGCTGACCCACAGCAGCGAGAGGCACGTGCTGTGATCATATCAGTGCCTGTAAGAAACTTGCTGCATTTTCCAATTGAATAGTAACATCCATCCCCAGATCTTAAAATGTGTTTATAGGCAATTAAATGTCACAGTTCATTCGTAAGGAGGGTAATTATCGCTACTGGGAAGGAAGAAACACAGGTGCAGATTGACTCTAGTAAATTTAAGCTCACCCCTTTTACCTGCAGAAGAATTAAAAGAACCACAAATGCTTCTAGGTCTTTTGGGTTTCTCTCTGTATTTGCAGCTGACTCCAGACATAGCTGGATATATGAAAATTAAGATTATTCATTGTAGTTTGGTGAAACGTCTGAATGGAACCCCAGGTAAAGTCAATATTGGGTTAAATTAAGGGCTGTAGGTATTAATTTGTACTAAATCTTTGATAGAGTTCTATACAGCATAAAAAGACCTGAACGTTACATGTCCCCCATACTTACATGAATATATATTTTCATTTATTCGTGTTTCCATCAGTTTGGTGACACACCAGCATTAAAACTTCTTCAGACCTAATGAAATCCAAACTATCTTCCTTTTGCGAGAAGAAAGAAAACTGTTTATTCAGGAAGATTTTGGAAAAGCCTTAACACAAATAAACGAGATCTCCAGCATAAAAAGCAAGAAAAAATCCAAAAAAAATGTTGAAGAAAAACCCCTGACCCCTTCTTGGCTCAAATAGGATTTTTGACTTCCCATAGAAGCCAGGATTGGGCCAGGTGTAAGAGACCAAATTATCATTAGATTTTAGGGTAAACTAAGGTACCACTGTGAATGGCTGCATATACATTTAAATGATATCAAAAATGTTTTCAAGCAGTTGGAACATATTTCCAGGTGGTTTGGGAATGTGTAAATATTAGCACATTCTGAAGGTTGGTTTTAAAAGGCCTTTCATACTCGATAGGTCTTGACATCAATTTTCCCCTAATTTACTCTGTGTGTATGTGTGTGTGTGCACGCTGGTGCACTGTATGACCACCACATATTTTAACAGGGATGACTCACATAGGTTCAGTGTCAGCAGAAGGAATATTGGTCTAGAGATGGAGGACATGGAAAGAAGGTTGTTAATCATAAGCAGCCTGGAAAAGAAATTTCTGAACAGCCTTTTCCAGGGCATGCCAAATACAAGGAATTAAAATATTCCTTTGAAAGACACCTTTCCACCAGCACCTGGGTACTCACTGCCATTACCCCATTCCTCTGCCCTTATTTTTGTACCACATGTGAGTGCTCAGAGTGGTCACAATGCCCATGCTCTATGTCCTTCTCGACATGTTGTTTAGAAAAAGACTGCATTTAAAACCATAAGTCAAAGGTATAGAAGGCTCCTGGTTTGTGTATTGATGAAATGAACTTGAACCAGAAATACCAACTTCAAATAGGTCAGATCAGAATACAGGATGTGGATCTAATGCTGGGTTTGTTTCGAATTTAAAGAGTTAAACCCCTCTTTTCTTTCTTTTCTAATATGAGGGATCCAAGATAATTTCTTGCATTGCAGTCTTATTTTTCTCTTTCTCTACTTCCACCACCTACAGACAACTTGCCAAGAACACGTGTGCTCTGTGAGGAGACTGGTTCCACAATAGAGAAATTACTCCGAAGAATGGACTTTGAATCTCAGTTGTTCAAATCCTGGTTACCAGCCTCAACAGAGACAAACTGTCTCCTTTACATAATGCTTTTGTTAACTCCTCTGTGTTTGACGCCACGTGGATACATTCAAGCTACTGCTTTTTCTGGATGGACTCCTCCAGCCCTGTCTGTACTTTTATTCTGCCCCTGGAGACGGTCACAGCTAAAATTCAGTCCAAATTGGGAAGACGTAGCGTAGCAGCTCTTAAGACCAGCCATCAAATCATAGAATCATAGAATAGTTAGAGTTGGAAAGGACTTGTATACATGTAGTATACCTTCCTTAGTGACTTAGGACCACCATCCCTGCAAGTTAACTAATATCTGGGATAATTAAAATATTTATCCAAATAATTGGGACAAACCAATTAAAGCATTTCCTATTGTAGCTCTCCCAGTCACACACTCCCCATTTTCTTCTCTCAGAGCATTTCTGAAACTGGTATTCATGCAAATGAACTGGGGGAACACTGAGAATTTGTCCTTCAGCATCGTGTGAGCTTCTGGATTTGTTTTGTGTGAGAGAGTTGTCATTTGCCTGGAAGTTCCCATAGTGAATTTATTGGTCTTCTGACGTTCCTGGCGCCAGGTCTGCATTCCCATAAAACAAGCCAGAAGAAACTTTGGAAACAGAACCTTTATAGTATCCACATATTGGGCTATATTCAACTCCAAAGTCAGCAGGTGCAACTCCCATTGATTTCAGTGGGAATTCTGTCTGCTTACGCTGGAGCTGAACTTGGTCCATAGTATCTGGGCATCTTTCCCAAAAACTCTCTTCGCTGAATGCAGGGAATGAACCAAAGCTTAATACACTTCTCTGCTGTCCCTAGGAAAGGAATCAGTCTGTCTTTTCAAGAGGTTGTGGGGAAAAAAAAATACCTGCTAGTCTTGCAAAGCTGCTTTTGCATTGTACCCCAGTGTGAATATCTGAAACGTTCTCATGAACTCACACTTCCCCTTGGTTAAAGATTGTCTGTTCAAGATGACCCTTTTTTCTTTTTGAGGCTTAAAAGGAAGGATTCATTTAGTCTCCTTTTTTCTTCATGGCACAGTATTTTTTATGCAAAGATTTTTAAACATCACTGAGAAAACCTTCTGATGCGAATCATTTAAGAAAGGATGTCTCCTGGAAAGGAACGTGATTTTGTCTGAAGAAACGCTCTTTCTGCTAAGTCATCTTAAAGAGAAAAATCCCCAGTTGCATTAGATAACATTTCACTTCAATCCCTGAAACTCTGAGGTACATTTTGGAGACCCTCACTCTTCAGTATGCCTCATTGCAACTGAACATATGCTCAAGTGCACTCTTAAATAAGACACTTTGAACGAGGTCTTACATAACTGTATCTTCGTACCAGAGGATTTGCATCTCGTAGTATTTGCTACAGTAAGTGTAGAAAAATTAAAATAGCATTATAATCTCCAGGCAAAATTATGTGTGGGTTCAGGCCTGAGATTCCAATTCGTCAGCAAAATCTGGTGGGAGCAGATTTTCTTCCAAGGGGATGTCCATCTTTGTAGGGGCAGGATCTTCTCAGAGGAGGCCATTCTGACAAGAGTTTGGCATGGATTAGTGCATGTAAATTCAAGATAAACTGCTGAGCGAGATATGAGGATGTCTGGCTACTTTCTCCACCTTCTCAATCTGGATAGAAATAACTAAGACAAGGCCATGATGTTACCTTCTCCAGTCGAGTTGTCAAAATGTTCCTCCAATCCTTTAGTCGCACCATATTCACTGTCAAATATGCCTTGGAAAAATCCTCTTGTAGGCTTCTAGTTGGCATAAATCTGCCCGTGTATGTTTATGGAATGTTATTTTCACTTCCCAACACACAGAATTGCAGGAATTTTCCTGAGAAGGCAGCAGGAGCAGTTCCATCAGAGATGTCCTGTGGGAAAGCAAGCTCAGAGCAGGGGTGAGGAAACTTTAGCTATTTTCTCTCTTTCTAAGTGATGGCTTTTCCTCTGCTCCACTCCACATAGTAGGAGCTGCTACTCACAAATCAAACAAAACCATGCCATCGTTGTGGGATCTTCTAAACCACTCTTAATCCAGGTTATTGTTTTTTGTAGGTAGACAGAACAGATTTCTAGTGTTAAGTGTTAGATCTAAATTCTCATTGATCAAGAAGAAGCGTATAGAAGATGCACCCATCTGGTGTGTTGCAGGGAAATCATGGCAGAGGTCTGATTACCTTGAGCAGGAAAGAGGGTTTCTATGAAGTGCCTTCCTACAAGGAGCCAGATGGCAGGAGTGTGTCATGCAGCAGTGCCACTTGGTGCATCACACACCTTAAATATACCGTTTAACTGATAAAATACATTAAAGAACTACCAACTTCTTAGGCAGTGCCAGAAGAACCATGAACACAATGCCCAGGAAAAAAAAGAAATCACAAGTTCTCTGAGTCAACAGATGGAGCAGGCAATGCTACAAGATGTGGTCCATAAAGGAGCCTTTTTCTCTTCAAACTTTTTCTGCAGGTGGTCTAAACCACCATTCTGCATCAGATTTTCCTCATTGGAAATGTATGTGCAGAGGCTGGCATGGGGAGAAAATAATTTTGTGAATCACTCTTAGAGGCATCTTCTGATTTTACCAGGTCTGAAGCAGCTCAGAAGAGGCTTTGAAGAATACTAGCTTTCCAGAGGGTGTCTTGCTCCTGAAGAACAAGAGTAGACCTGTAGAGTCACTTTTTTCCTGGATCCCTTGCATTAATCCTGGCATTCAAACACTGAAGCCTCTTGGCTTCCCCACATGGCTGCATTCCCACAGAGCACAGCACGAGCCACTCTGGCTGTAGTGATGATACAGTAGTTTTATCACATGTACTGTAATATTGTCCCTTGTAAAGCATAACACTCTTGAGTAGGCATAGTAAACTGAAGACAGTCAAGATCTTAAAGGGTAATATGTTTTTATATGTTTAGTAGCTTATGGTGCTATATAACTTCAGAGCCCAAATGCAGCAGTGGCCTCTCCAAATCACACTATTAATATTGCATAATGAGCAGCACTGCTACTCTTGAATTCTGGCACACCAGAGGGCAATTTCCAGCACTTCTAATCCCTAGTAAAAATCCTCTCTACTGTGTATATGCTTAGTGTATGCTGGGCAAGACTGCTCGGGATTGCAGTGGTGTCACTGTGATTGAAGAGGAGTTTCTGCGCTGACACTGGTGTAACCAAAGATGGGAATTTGGCTTTTTGCTGCCTGGAGATCACCTAAATTGCAGTAGAAGAGACATTTTCAACTGCAGAATAAGTTTTCTTTGCTCATGGGACCCTTCCAGGGTTTTTTCCTCTAAGAACCATCTCTCCTCCCCACTTTAATCGCAAGTCAGGACATGAAACATCTCCAGTGCTGCACAGTGTGACCTGACACATCTCCACGCTGTGAGCAAGGCTTTCGGTGTTGTACCCAACCCCTGGATGGAGTCAGCACTTTTGAGAACTTCTTTCCCTTCTGTCCCAAGGAGGGCACTCCTCAAAGTCAGCTTGTCCACGTTCATGCAGCGGATAAACAAGATTCAAGCTGTACTGCAGTGTAGCCCTTTCCCTGCTCATTGCAGACATGGATGATGCTCCTTTCAGCTCTGGCATTCAACACTTCTGCAACCTCTGTATCTTTATGAGGGTCCAAAGAGCAGAACATGTCTCCATCTTCCCATCTGCTCTCTGAAAATAGCTGGAAATTAAGGTTAAAAACTGCCTTGCCTTTGGGCTTTACTTTCCTCTGCCTCTCTGTAGGAGTCACAGGAGCATCCTGCCTAGAGCAGCCTCCTGGCACTACACAAGCCTTAGCAGCCGATCACAGGTTTGTGTTCCTGAAATCTTCTCTGAGATTCCACATGAAGATGCCTGTAGAAGGACTCACCAAAAAACAACCCCAAGAAAGCCCCAAAATCAAACAACCCCCAAAAACCTGCTGGAGAAGGTTTCCAAGATCACCGCTGTAGGGCAGGACCAAGCTCAGCTTGCATTACCCACGCAGTTTCATAGGGTACTGCTGTACTTCTGAAAAGTGGGTTTTAAATGACTACTTTTTTCCTTTTTTTTGGAAGGATGACTAAGCAAGAAGCAGCATTTTGACTGCAATGCATCCCTTATTTGCCATCAGTAAGAGGTATAGGAACAGCAGTGGAAAGCAACAGTAGCAGTGTTGGTACAATTCATTGCCACTTCAGAAAATTTGTGTTCTGGTAATAAACTGCCACATATGCAAGGCTAACACAAATTCAGTCTGTGATACACCAAATGTCATCACATTTTCAAATTGAGAGCATCTTGCTCAGAAAGGCTCTTGCATTTTGGGTTCCCAATGCCTTAAAACAACTCTCCTGCAGCAAACGTGTCTCAGGATCTGGGCAATGAGCACAGGACAGAATGGAATAATAGAGAAAAGGGTGTTTTTTTCCCATTAGTGGTATTTTGCTCCTTCCCACAGTAATTGGAATTCAGATAATGTTAATGTTCCCATTCTTATGTTAAAATTAATAGTAGACTGCTGGTATTTCAGCTAGACATTAATTGTATAATATCCATACGACAAATGCTATTAGTTTTAGAAATCTTCCAGATAAACTTATATAAATTTGTCACCACAAACCCATGAAAAAAATTCCATGCATATTGAATAGGGCTTTTCTATAGTAATGCCAGAATCCTGAATAGTCTAACAGTAGCTGCCTGCTTCTAAATAAGAAGAGGAATATTCAGCTGTATCACTCCATTCTTTCAGTCCTTTTTCTTTTAATTGTAAACCTGCCACTTCTCACCATGAGGAAATAACCTTCATACCAGGACTTACTTCCACAGAGCATGTTGTATACCAGGTTACTATTTTACAGCTGTTAATTATCTCAATATTATTTGAATTTGAGTGATTACAAAAAGAGAAGAAAATGCCCAAGTCTTCTGCAGAGATTCAGTGAGTGGCTGGCAGACACTTACCAAAACCAGGAGTCTGTGGCAGGAACTTTCAAGGCCTTTTCAGCCATGGGAAACTCCATGAACCCTGTTTACCCCAGTGAAACCTTCCTGGTAGCAGCATAACAGCAGTTTTGCAGGGGCCAGCCCCCAGTTTGAGCTATGGGCCTCATGTGGGAAGGAAAACAAAATGACTGCAGGCATGCGTCAGGGGAAAGGTGCAGCTTTACGTTGCATACCAGCATCCACCAGTTGCATCCTAGTCCATCCTTGCCAACCCGTGTTGTCTCTGGCCCTCAGCTACCATTCACATTCACTGTGAACCAAGATTTATCACATTAGACATCCTAGAGAGAAATACCAGCTGCTTCTTTCCTTTCTATATAGACACAGGTATACTCTTACTTCCCCTTGCTCATCCCTCTACTGTTTTCTCCACATCACCCACACCTGCATGTTATCTTCATAACACCCCCTCTGTGTTGCAAATAAGAGGAGATTCCCAGCTGGCATAAACTGTCCGAGACCCATTGAAGTCACCTGCCTGATGATCTTCCTGGATATGCTATTGTAAAAACTTAAAAGCATGTTTTATTGCTATGCTATTTGCATTAGAGCTACAAGCCAGATGTTAGGATCATTACTCTGTTGTTCCTTGAAGATTCTACCAACTGTGCTTTTATTCCAGTCCTCCACTCTCTCCTGAGCTTTTCCATGGCACCCAAACAAACCTTTGAAGGGTCAACTGATTTTCAAGGCGAGCAGGCAGTTTTAATCCAACCCTTTTATATAAAAGGATGCACCAGCCTGACCGAAGTGCAGACTGGTTCAGTACAAAACCAAAAGAAAATGGAAAGGTGAAACTACTTATTTTAGTAACTGAAATGTTGGATATTGCGGCAAATAAGTACTCAGCAATGTACAAAATCCCAGGAACTCACAGACCTCAACTCTTTACTCATGACCGTTAGAAAATGACTTTCACAAATGCTCTGCAGGGCTTTGTGTAAGCTGAGTTTCCCCATTTCCCTTTATTGTATTCCTCTGTGCAATTCAGATTTGTAAATCATTCCAGGAAACTTTTTATTAACTCACAAGAGCCCTCCAAGACAATATCCTGTAATTTCCACTGGTCTGAGTCAGACCTGCTCATATCAGCTGAGAAATATCCATGACCTTTCTGCGTATTTTTTCTTGTGGTGATCACAGGAAACCAACGTAACTCCTGGATAAAGTTCTGCTTCACAGTTTGGAAGGGGAAGGTTTTACCCATCCTTGCAGCCCAGCTGAATTCACACTAAATAGTTTCATTATGCCTCTGTAAATTCCCCTTACAGCTTGAAAGGCACCGAGTACTTTCCTTTCATTGATTACAGCTGAGTAGTCTAACGCAGCTGCATTTCAATGGGAGTGAAGTGATTCCTGTATATTATAGCTATTTTGCCAACAGCATATGGTGTGAGGTGGATGAAAAGGACAATATTGCAGACAGCCACAGCAGAACCTCATCTATCATACTCTGAACCTCCCATAGCACAGTTTTTATGTCTCTCCATCACTAGCTGACTCCTCCTTGCTGGGATGTGCAGTGACAGGAGGACTCGCAGTGTCCCCCAAGCAGCTCAGACACCAAATCTGATTCATTTCAACCCCAGCTCAACAGAACCCATTTCCTTTCCAAAAGCAAGAAGAGCCACCACAAGAAAAGCTGCAGGGGAAACATTAATGAGAGTGTCTGTGTTTTCCCATCCTCCCTTTTGCACTGTTACAACCAAGCAGCCAAGGTACCCCATGGAGGAGCTACTATTGATGTCAGAAGTGACTGGTGGCACAGGGATGTGGGGACTTCTGTCCCACCAGAGCCACAGGCTGTCAGATGTACTTTTGCCATGAATATGGGCCATGGCAAATGAACTCCAGGTTTCGGACCAGCCCTTTGCACAGTGGGCTCATGATTTATTTCTAGCAAAAATGAAGAACATTCACTAATGCATCCGAAACCTTCTCCTGACAAACACTGTGCTTCCCAAGAAAGACAGAAACTCATCCTCTTTTGTTTTCATCCACTTTCACAGTGTACTTCTGCCGAGCTGACTGACATTTGAATAAGCCCCAGGAGAATTCTACCTAGGACGTTTCTACTAAATATTGCTGTCGGAGTAGGAGGGTGCAAATGCAAGGGAGGCATTTGGAACAGGCTTGTAAACAGTTGCCTTGGTACTACCTCATTAGTGTGTTACATTGTCTGGTGGGATCCACTCCCAGGAATGTGCATAGCCTGGATTAACTTTTCCAGAGCCAGGGTGGTAGACTGTAAGCAGTCAAGATCAGGAAATCATTTGTAAAAGGAGCTGGGTTGCTTTTGAATCTCTTTTCCTGGGGGCTTTTTTACTGGTGAGAGGAAAAGAAGTTGTTTTGTCTGATACAGCAGCAGCTGTGTCTATAACTGAGGGGTCCAGGCTCTTTAATGCGAAGAATTGTCATTTATCCTCTGCCTCTGGGGTTGCTCCTGTGGGAAGCAGTGTGGTCCAAGGAACCATCTCCAGAGGAGGATTTCAAAGTCCTGGGTTTACTGCTAGGTTTGCTTCTAACCTGTTCGGCAGCCGTGGCCAAGACACTTCTCAGCCCTTGCTCATACTTTCTAAATGGTGTTTTCCTGGTCCTGAGGCTCTACAGGTGTACTGTGCAGGAGCCAAGGCACTCCGAGGTGCTCAGGGTAGTACAAGCACATGGTAACATGTATAAGGAGATTTCAGGACTTTATCATCTGGGTACCATTCGAAGCATCCTTCTCTCAACACCGCAATGAATTCTTCCACAGACCTTATCTATGGTCCAAATAAGCTTGTGCTTTTTTGGCTCTTTTTAAATGTTTTTTTATTCACCTAATCTATCATACTCACTAGTGTCAGCACCCATTATTCCTCTAGATTTTCCTACATATGGCTATGGAAGAGCCATCAGGAGAGGATGTTCTGACCTGCTTCCTTCTTCAGAGCTAGTCAATGGCTTGGTGTAATGCAAAAATCACGTGCCCACCTGGTATGGTACCAGGGAATGTGATAGAGCTTCATCCCTGAATAAGGAAAAAAGGATCCTAATTTTCTCCTCAGTCAGAATTCCCAGGAGCTTTTTGGAAGTCCTTGCTAGGCAAAGGACTGCTGAGAATGCAAATGCTGGTACTTGAGGCTGGATAGAAGAATTGTGCATGTAGGAGATCTCCTGGAAAAGGAAAGGAAGTGTTCTCATCCCTCAAGAGAGAACCAGCAACACTAGGTGATCTTTTCTGTGCAGAGGATCAGACCCAATTTAGGATATACGAGAGATCTCATTAACACAGTCTAGCCATTTATTGCATACACTAATTACTTACTTAATGGTATTGCTATTTGATTATTTAATGGCTGTAGCATCCCTCTTGATCATTCTTTTGTACACGCTTAAGTGTAGCTATTTCCAATTAATTAAATGGCTTTGGATTTCATATTACTATTTAAATTAAGAGAGGTTAAAGCTATTTGAGTAAGTTCTGGGATTCCTGAGATATTGTAATTTTTTTTAAGTCTGTTTGCTCAGTTACAGAGGAAAAGTATTTCCAGGTTCTGAATTCTGAATGTACAGAGGGAAAAGGGCTGCGAGCCACAAAACCAAGAGCAATGTTTCTATAGGGCTTCTGATAACCATCCTTGTGAAAACATCTAGATGATGTATTTTCAGCAACTTGCCCTACTACGATTTTTTCCTCTATAACGGCAGCAGAATTGCTGCTCAATGTATTTAAAGTGATTTAAAAATGTTAAAACTACCTAAAAAAACCCAAAATACAAACTTGACACCACAGATCTGACTGTGAGCTCATCTGGCATCATGTCCATTGGAAATGTAATCAATTCCACAATGCATTCTCCTTCTATTAATGAGTAGCTGATTGGATTTGGTCTGTGTGAACTGAGTTCACCTGCAGCTTTTGTGGTTTCAGCCATCCCGTTTTGAAAGGTTTTTTCCTCTTGCTCTCTTTCCATCACTATGACAAAAAAAATACCCACATGAAGAACAAAAGGAACCTACCGAAGTGACCGCACAGTGGAAACACTGAAACCAAACACCCCGTCCGCAGAGCGATATCGAATGAACCAAGTAAACAACCTGGGAAGAATGAGATAAACCCATTCTTCTTATCTCTTCCCATTTTAGTAATCTTAGACGTTATTTTCGACCACAGCCAAAAATCCGACAGAAAGGCAACTTTGAGAAGTTTAAAAACCTATGTCAGGACTGGTGGAGCCGCTCCTGGTTCAGCCCAGCAAGAGCCGGGTCAGGCTTGGCCAGGTCAGGATGTGTCCCTTGGAGCCCGAGATGGCAAAATTTGGGTTGTTTGCTTGCTCCATCTGAAACATGGTGTTCTTTATATTGGTGTTAAGTGAGTCACTAGCCAGGAACTGCATATCATGCGGACCATATGCAGGGAGCTGCAAAGATCTGACTCAGAGATGTAAATCTGTGTCGTGGTGAGGCACCGAGGGGCTCAGTGACACTTTATTCTTTCCGCCTTTGCTGCTGCTGTGGGGGAAGCAAAAGAAACCCTTTGTCATTTTGGGGATGTTTCCTTTGGGAGAAATCGATTTCTTCCCCGTGGTTGTGACCAGAGGTGCGTGGAAACCGCGACGGAGCTCGGATGCTCCCGGGGTCAATCGCCTACAGAAAAATCCCTGGAGGTCTCCGGCGAGATGATACGTGAATCCGATCGCTCGCATTCCTCTCGCCAGGACCACCCACATCCGATGGGAGCCGTGGAGGCATGGAAATCATTTTGCTTGCGTGTGTATGTGTGTGTCTGAGCGTGTAACCTCAGTGCTGCGAGAGCCCGGCTCAGGCTGGGGGCACTAAAAGCTGAGGCCACCAACCCGTGGCTGGGCCTCGGTCGGACGGGGATGGCTCAGGGGGGTTCCAAGAGGCACCCAGCGCTGCCCCGCTCCCATGGGATGCCGGGGGGTTGGTGGTGGGTGTTTTTCCCAGCTGCCTGCCCTAGGGAGTGCCCAGCACCCATGGGTGTCCCTCCAGGTCCTGTCCTCCCCCTGCGAGGCTCCACTCCAGTTTTTAGGGCGCCGCATATTTTGCTCATGACATATGGAGTGTCTGGGGGTTCACGGCAAGAGATGGGGTGGACTTTGCTTGGGGAAACCTGGATCCTCATTGAAAAACCCTCATTCATCCAGAGCAAAAAGAGGGAAAGGAAGAAACCCCAACCCAGCTGCAGCGCCTGCAGGCAGGCTTTGCTCTGCTGTAAACAGGCACTGCTTGTTTTACACCCATTCACTGCACAGTACCACTGGGTCATGGAGCAGATTTCTCCAGGTACATTGGCTACCTGTGCTGGTGCCGGCAGGCTTTGCCTTGGTTCTTTGTCTTGCTTTGATACGTGGAATATATCGTCTGATAAAATCTTCCACCGGGATGGGGAGGAGGAAATGAAAGGTGTTAATGGGGCTCGCTCAGGAAGAGTGGCGTCTTTGTGTTATGTGGAGTTGTAAAGTCTTGAGACAAGACCACAGGTGGGCATCCTGTTGACAAAGTCTTCCTTAACCTGAGCAAAGTTTCATTCAGTGCCTTTCCTGTACAGAATTGCCTTTATGATCAGAGAGAGGAGCTGCCACAGGCTTCAGCTGGACAGAAGAAACCTAAACTGAAGAATCAGTGGTCTTTTAAATTTAAACAATTTAAATCAGACCTGTGGAGCAAATTCAAAAAGAAAACAGCATTTCCAACGCCTTTTGTCTCATTTCTGAGGGCTGAGAGCACTGCTTGAGGCCCCCTTCTGTTTCTCAAGTTCGGGTCCTTGGTCTCGCAACTACTACAAAACCCTGTGCAAGAGCTGCTTGAGGCTGGACTGTTGCATCATGCCCATAAACTGCAGATGGACTTTGCATAACTCTGCAGGTTTAATTCTGTTGTTACAGCATGCTCGGGATGTCTGCAGTGGCTCCTCCGAGCAGGGCATGTTCAGAAGCTTTCCAGAGGCTGGAGCAAAGGAGGATCTTAATCTTAATCGCGCTGTTCCTGATGGAACACAGGAGTTGTGCTCTGGGGCTGTGCAGAAACTCATTCAGGGCCTGCTGTAAGCTTGGAGAATGTCAGGACCATCCTAATTGTTTTTCTGCTTCTCCTTAACCCTCAGAAGCTGCGCAGACCCCAACAGAGGGAATGCAGGCTGCACATCTGTACTCGCTGTTGGGAAAGCCCATTAGGGGAGAATACACTCAAGTGGCCACATATTTCCATAAATCATGACAAGGAGCTGGGAGCTGTTAGTGCAAGGCTAAAACTCAGGTTGTGGTTGCTGTGTCCAAAGGGATGCACAAGAGCAGGTCCACCAGCCATACCGTGAGCAGGGCAGGAGGAGCTTGTGAAGCCCATGTGCCTCCTTCCTCCCATCTCCTGCTGCTGGTCCTCCTGGGGAACCTTGGATGTCATTTTGCCTTTCATGAGAAAAGCAACTGGAGGCTGGGGATGCTTCCTGGCAGACAGCACTGCACAGGTTGGGTAAGGCAGAAATAATGTGCAGTGGCAGAAAGAAAGAGGATGGGGGAGAAAGCAGGAGCTACAGGTCTGGGCACAGTCAGTGCCTTGGGTAGGAATTTTGCAAGTCCCTGTCTGCATAGTGTTGTTGTTGATTTTGCCATCTTTGATCCAGGTAAACAGGACTTGTGTGCACAATGAAAACAAACAAGCCAGGCTGGAAAATATCATGAGTCAATGAGGCTCTTTTGGTGCCTCCACCTTTCCTAACCTCGAGTCAGCAAATGCTTCAGTGCTTGGCAAATCAAGGGAAGAGCCCAGGACTCAAAGCCTGGGGCAGCCCAGCCTCCACACTGGGCTCCAGCCACCTTCTCCTGCTTAATTAAAAGCCCATCAATGAAATGTTTAAATACTGGGCAATCAACGTTGTCTTTTGCATAATTGGACTGACACTACTGGAGAGCAGGTTCCTTCTGCATCTTACACCCACTGCGAAGGATCCTCCCAAGTTAAATCAGTGGATCAGCAATACACCATTCTTCACTTGCTGCAGAGCAGCAGCTCCCTCCCTGCTCTCCTTCTCACCTCTTTTATGTCGATACCATCAGCCAGGACTTATTCACTTCATTACAGCGCAGCTCTTTGCTTTCTCCTGGAGCCATCTCTCGGAATGATGCAAAGTTTGGTTGTTTCTTAAATGTTTTCTTTTTTTGGGGGGGGGAATCAAGTGGAAATCTAAAATCATTCTCTTTGTGTATTTTTACTTTGGCTGGATCACTTCCTACATTATTTTTATGACGAAGCACTCACGCTTTTTGACATCAAGATGAATGCTGGAAACTTTCCAGGAGCCTGGGAAGCGCAGTGCATGTTAAAACTGCTCAGGCTGTCTTCTGGTGTGAATGGAAGTTAGCTGGGATGGAAGGAGCTTTTCCTGAGCACCAATTCTGTGCCCTCTAACACCCTCTCTCAACTCTGCCCCTTCCTACATCACTCAACTCTGAAGCCTGGGATGCTCATAAAACTAAATGTATATTATTAACACAGCACAGACTGGTTGTGCACCATGTGGGTACTTTACATTTGATTCTTGCAATCTTTGTTCCCTTCTCAAAACGAACTCACCCCTCCCCAATTAAGCCAGAAGGGGCTGCGATCTCTGAGCATCATTGAATTGCTCTTAAACCTCTTCTTTTACTTTATGTATTTATTTACTTAGCTCTGAGGACACTAAGAGTCAAAACACATGCTTCTCATCATTAACCCTCCTCTGTTTTACATGTAGGTGAGACATGTGATGCTCTTCCCCACTCACTGGAGAGGCAACAGTAACTCTCTGCTCCTGCGGGCCCTGCACAGCACTGTAGGTGGTGGTACAGGAGATCCAGGATGGGAACTCCCAGCACATCCCTGACACAGAACAGTTGCTCCCTTGTGAGTACTCGAACATGTGGGACATGTCTTTGCTCAGCATCATCCTTCCCCATGGGGATCCCCTGTCCCAGCTTTTCAAAAACCAAAGCTGAACACTCCTGGGAGCAGTTTGTCCCTTCCAGAGTGGTCTTTGTGACTCTTCCAACCTCCTAATTCACATCCTATTTCTCTTTCTTCTTGTAAGCGCTGCTATTTTTCCCTTACAGACCATAGATCAGCAACATCCCCAGTTGTGGCTTATCAGCCTGTTCCTTAGCAGGCTTTTTTTAATGCCCTGCTGCCTCAATGATGGCATTATGGGACTATTGCAATGAAGGTTCAAGGTGCCAGGAGGAAAAAGATGTTGGAGACGGCCCCGAGAAACCAGAGGTGGGTGTCACTTAACAGGCACTTCCCTCTCCATGACACCCCATGGGCATGTAAAATCATCTCACTCTCAGGGACACTCTGGCATCTAAATGGCTTAATGGCAATTTTGTTATTACTTCGAAGAAATCATGAGTATTGGATATTTGGGAACCTACAAAGAGAACTCAGCCGCTGCCTAGATTTAAAATTATATGGTTTGTTAAATAAATGAACACAAAGCACTGAACAATTTCTCATTTCTGGGTGGTTTTGAATAGACAATAAAAAACCCCAAGATAGTAGAATACAAATTAATCTGTCTAGCTCAGGAGAGAATGTACCACTCCAAAATTAAATGCTGGACTCCTAAAAAGCAATGCAATTATTAAATAACATAACTAATAATAAGGATGTCCCACAGAATTATCTCTGGTTTCATCGTATGTAGCTCTTAGATGCACTTTTGATTATTCTTCTGTTTTATATTCTTGTCTGGAAAAAAACCCCAGAATTTTATTTAGTTATTTCCATATTTAAAACCTTGACCACAAACGAAATTAAACTTTTTTTACTGCATTACTGAAATTAAGTAACATTATTTCTACTCCAAAAGTATCATATGTAAAAGTATAAAAAGTCTAATGGAAAGAGATCAGTAGAACTGGTCTTCTATTTGCAATATTTGATTTATTCTTTGGAACAGTTTTACCATTTTCAGTAGAAATACTTGTCTGTCCACTTCATGGAGAGCCATTAATTGTAACTGGTTCCTCAACAACTATTTTAATCTTTTCTGGTTTAAATTACATTATTGTAAAGCATAGATTTAATGTAAAACTTATCTAGACCACCATCAATTGCTATAGTTAAACCACTTTACAAATGACACACCAGTCAATGGACTGGAGAGCTGTACAGATAGTTCTCTGTTTTCAGACTAACAGAGTATTTTGGTGTTAACATTGTTTCTTCTAGAAAAGGGATGGGGTTTCCAATTCAGGATTTTTAAGGCAATAGCCAGTAAGTGGAATTAAACATATTGCATTTTCCAATAGACTTCTGCAGGGGCTTTGTGAAAAATGGCCCCTACCCGGACACTTTACAAAGTATTTTTTCCATTGAGTGTAACAGGAATTTATGTGGAAATGGCCATCAGGCTTTGCTCTGCAACAGATCTGATTTCCACCTCTGTACTCCAAGAGTAACTCAGGTGTAACTGCTGCACCCAGTGGAGCTGTATTTGTGTAACATCACCAAGAGGAAAGCTAGAGGGTGAGTGCTTAAGAAATGAGCTATTTTCTTAACAGGAATCCAACCTGTAAAACTCATTTCCTCTGATAATCTCTAACTCTTTTCATTTACAAGAAAAGATGCCCCAGTCAGTTGCTTTCAAAGATACCCAGTGCCAGTCAATGCAGTGACAGTGAGTGGTTTCTAAAGAGAATAAATTCTGGCCCCCCGTATCCATCCCGTGGGTAACCAGTAACCGGGGCCATGATAAAAGAAATCTGAGTAATTCTGAACATGTGCTACAAGGAGCAGCCAAAATACCAGTTGTGACAGAGCAGTCGTGGCTCTCGTGGCGGCAGGGATCTGCCCTACCCCCGGAGAAGTCGGTCCCATAGCGAAGCATACGCCTGCTCCACTTCAAAACATAAAGGCAGATGTGGCAGACTAAGACTGTGTAGTTTTATTAGCATCCTTCATTTTTAATTGCATCAATTGAGGTCTAAGTGAGGGGGCTGAAAAGCTTCCCTTTGGATACATGCATGCGGCCCTTCCATGGCATTAACAGCCATCACTTGGATTATTAGAATAATGTCTGGAAAACCCAGCTCTGAAATGTGATGCCAGTGTCCCAGGAGCCGTACAGACCCAGAGCCAAAAGGATAATCCTTGAATTCCCCAACCTAAATAAATCACAGCGGTTTCCAAGAACTTGTTTGCAGGATTGGTAAGGTTTGCTTAAACTGTTATTTTGCTTTTAAATTTGTAATGGCAGAAAGACTGGCTTGAATGAAACGAAAACAAAATTATACCTTTCTGTAGAATCACTCAACATTTTCCCATCACAGTTTTATTGTATGTATTTTATATATTTTATATATATATGGTCTTCAATAGATTATTATATTTATTATGTAATAAATATATTTTTTAGGCTCGCATTAAAATGGGAAACGTGAATAGTAACATTCTGCATTACCAAGATTTTTAATACTGAGAAAATACAAATAAAAGTGTAAAACTAATGGATTTTAATTGACTTCTTTTTCTTTGCAAGTAAATTAGTAACTTTTCAATCTGATATTGCATTTTTCCCATCAACTCCTGTGTTTCCCGATTGCAACCATGACCAGGGTCAGAATCAATAAAATGCAGTGAAAAAGGACAGTTCCTAGACCTTTGTGAGCCAATATTATCTGCCTCAGAGGTTAGGATCATTCAAATAAAGATCAATGTGATATCAGAACTTTCGGTTCTTTATCCAAACAGCTGAGTGTTTTCCAGCTGGCCCATCACAGCTCAATAATCATATAGAGTTATATCAGTGATGCTCATTCATATTTCACAGGCTATAATAAACACAGCAAAAATTAGATGAGGTTCCATGTGAGGTTAAATATTTCCATGAGATAATAATTTCTGTTTATAACAAGAAAGGGAAAAAAAAAAAAAGGACCACTGGTCTATTTTTAAAACCTAATTTAGACCCGGTATCCAAAATACCAGTTCACAACAGAGCATGAATGAGACAGGGTTATGGTCTCTTCTTCACAGTGCTCAGTGTAAATGAGGGTGTCAGGAACTCTGCTGTGCTGAGTGGGAGCTGCAAGCCTTTGTCTTGCCCACACTGCAGCTGGGTTTTGTTGTATCACCCCGAATACCTCTCACAACAACAGATTTTCCTGTCCTTGCCCAGGGCAGAGCCTTTACATCTTTGTGCTACATCCTGGTTTGTCGTAAAACTTGAAATCATCCCAAGGAAGAGGCATCTCATCCCTTTCCACTCCATCACTTAGGGGGTTTGTGGTCCAGTCCCAGGGATGTCCTGCAATACTATGGGTAGGGTGGGATGTCGCTGGCTGGGACATCAACACTGCACATGAGCATGGAAAGAAAAACAGGGGGAAGCGACAGCCCAAAACTCACAGTGGGAGGGATACAGCTTCCATAGCCAGGGAGCTCACCCAGGGCTGTGGGCACGTGGGAATGGGCAACATCTCCCAATGAGTGTAGGCTCAAAACCCAGGAGTGCCTACTGCAACAGTGGATTTGGATGTTTGTCAGTTGGAGCCTTCAAACAAGCACTTAGAAACACACTCCTGTTGATCACACCAAAGCACGTGGCTATTTGGAGCTGCAGGTAAACAGGAACCAGACAGGGAGAGCAATGCTGCTGCCTAGCTAAAGGAAAGCAGGACCAAAGAGTTATTTGCTGTAGTTTACCTGAGTGTCCAAGGCTCAGCTGAAGTCTGAGCTGCGATGCACTGGGTGCTGAGGAAATGCACCAGCAAAATATGATCCCGTGCTGCAAAGAGCTTCCCAGTGAGATGAAAGGGTGAGAGGTAAATGCATTAGTCTTGTTTTGCAGTTTGGAAGCAGCAGCAGCCGAGCATTTGCAGGTGATATTCCCCAGGGTCCTACTAAAAGTCCAAGATAAAGGTTGAGCAGAGCTCTGAGGCTGTGTTCAGCACTGAATTCACCTGGTTCTTCTCCCTGTGTTGAGCTTGCAGCTGCGCTTCCTGCCCTCTCCTTGACTTCAGTAGATATTTAGGGCATGCAGAGAGTGAAACTTCCATGAATCCAGGCACTGATGTGTTAAAGAGCACTCCGAACGCTTTTCTCCGGTTTTGCATAGTTTCTCTTTCTTTGAATCATATGGTTATTTGGAGTTTAGGTATTTCTGCCTACGGAGCTGTATGTTCTGTTTTTATGCCATGTTGTTGCTGAGCCATAGGCTGCAGCATCTTTTCAATCAGAAAACAATAAAACTACTTGCTTTTGTTTCTTTTCAGGCACAGAACATTATACGAGCTAAGAGGTGCCTTTTAGAAACATAGCTTTGCTTGTGGAAGAGGGCTATTAACATGTTACCCCGTCCTCCAGCAACTATAATTCATTGAGCTATTAAGACAGTGTCAGGGGCTGATAGCGAAATAAATAGCTATGAGAAAATGTTCAGTAAATTATCCTGCAACTTGAGGTTATTAAAAGTGTGTCCTTTAGCCTGTCTGCCTTAGAAAGATTAGGCAAGGCAACAGGGGCTGATCCTACTCTTCCCGGGGTGGAGAGGAAGGTGCCAAGGCAACCCAGCAGGTCCCACCATGATGAGGGAGATCTGCTGCTGCCAACCCACCCATGGGACGGAGCCTGCGCCGTGGAAGGAATTCCTCTGCTGCTCTTCAGACAGCTCAGGCACGAGGCTGGAATTCATGATCTACACAAAACCCCGACGTTAGTGCAGACAGAAAACACCTTCCCACGGTGGTAAAGAAGAAATCTCAGATAACTCCAGCAAAGTGACCCTGCAGAAAACTCCGTGAGGGGAAGGTGGGGAGGAGGCACCACCCCCCAAACCCGTCGCTCCCAGGCACGGGTGTCTGTGCTGATTTCCTTTCGGAAAACCGCAGGGCCGGTTATCGAGCGCTCAGAGGAAAATCTCCAGTTCCGGAAGTTTGGTTCTTGAGGAGCCAGATAAGCTCAGAACGTGAAGCAGGGTCCAGCATCAGCCAGACACCGAGCGCTGTTTGAGGGTGTGCAGTCTGGAAGCCCTGTCTCGAGGGACAAACGATGGAGCTCCTTTCCACTAGGCAGGATCAGGAGCAACAGGCTGGTGCTTGGCTAAGGGCACGCGGTGCCTGAGCTGAGGGGTAACTTGGGGTTGTTCAGCCTGTAGCACCACCAAGAAAATGAATACAATTAATACCCCACAGCGTGTTTGTATTGCTCCTTCCAGTGAGATGCAGCTGAAAGAGAACATCTTATGTCAAAATCTGAGAAAAATCAGGAATTGTGGGGCTTAAGGCTTCCTTCCAGAAAGATAAAGCCCGTTTGGCAGAGGGAAGGTTTCCGTGCAGGATGTAGCTGCCCATACAAACAGGCAGTGAGCAGAGGGAGGGATTTTGGACATCTAAGTGGTGTTTATATCTCCTTAGATGTGGCTTTGTTTTAAAGCAGACAGGTAACTGGGAAAGCTCCGTGCAGCCCAGTTTGGCACTGGTGATACCCCATATGTTTTGCACAGTAGCCTCATGCTAATTGTGCTTGCTAAGGGCAAGCTCAGGCCCTCCAAATTCCTCCCCTCCAAACCCCCTCTCCATGTACAAGCCCTTTCCCACAGTGCCACCTCCCAATGCCCATCAGAGGGTGCTGGGACCAGGTCCTGGGCTCCGTATGGGTTCCTGGCAGAATGGAGATCTCCTGTGGGCAGATGTTCCGCTTCCAGGTGGACAAGGAGGTGGGAAAGGGAAAAATCCTCAGCAATTCCCCCAGTTTAACAACTTGTAGATTGGATGGCACTGCTTATCTTAGTGGTGAAGCGTGTTTGGCACATGGAGACAACACAAAAGCATGAATGAAGATTAACTCTTTTCCCCAACCCCAGAAAACGTTAAAAAGAGTTACCAGAGTATTTGAAAATATTTTTTAATAGTTTGGAACAACTAAATTTAGCCAAGCTGCACACAGGCCTCTCTTTATTACAGCTCCTGTTACTATGGCAACATGCTACAATTATTTATCGCCATGACGATCCAGTGTAGATTTTTTAAATGCATTATCTATTTTTGTTTGCATTGTCATTCCTGCCAGGGGAGGGAAGCCACCGATTTGGTGCGCTCCGAAATGGTCAACATTTCATCCAGAGGCTGGGGGGGATTTAAAACGAGCAGCAGTGAAAGCCAAGGAACAACCACTCTCACGATTATGGTTTTTTCCCCCTTTTTAAATCTAAAATAGGTTCCTGTTTCTAACTGACAAGTGAATAGAAGCTTGTTCTTTGCTGGTCTTCCTCCTGACTGCTCTTTGATAATCCAAGGTACCAGAAACAAACGTGAATGAATGAAGTTCTGTGGCACCCATGAACCATTATTGTCTGCGCCATGGAGGAAGGGAAACGTGAACAAGCTGTATCAGGCAACTTCTCTGAGGTCACATCACCAGGCAGTGATTAGGACCTGCTTCCTTGGCCACATCCTCCGGTGTGGCGGCAACCTCATGATTACAGCGCCACTGTCACAAGTGCTCTGTGTCTTTATTACATATCCCAGGCCAGGGGAGGTTGGAAAAGCCTGTCCATCCCTAGTCTGCAGGAGGAAGAGAAGGATATCTGCTGTGTGCTGCAGCTTCACTTGTTCACCTGTGTCAGTACAGGCGTTCCACCAGCTCACTACTGCTTTATGGGATGTTTTTGGGTGCAGAGTAGGTTTCCACTGACCTTGCTCAGCTCACATCCGTGTTTCAGGATGGTGGTAGCTGGGTGCTCCAACACGGAGATGTCCTGCTCTGGCTGAGGTACGGTGGTGGACAACCCTGTCTCATTCAGGAATCACATCACCCACGTCCCTTTAGTCCTTTGTGGGAAGATGCTTGAGTGGAGTGGACATGCTTGAGGAAAGGATGGTGGGTATTGCTCTGACACATCCAAATAATGCTCTGCTGGCCTCGTCTGGAGTAACGGTTAAGTAATCCTAAGGAGGACTTGGAAAGAGCTCCCTTTGTGTCTCTCTGACTAATGAAAAGCCCTTTATATAATCCTGCAATCAACTGCATAGGGCTGCTGGGACGGGTAATTGGGCTACAAATGGGCTCCATTTACAGGAGATGATGTAATTTACCGTTCGGCCATCATCTGCTCCCAAAACCGTGATCCTTTCTCCAAGGCCTACATTCCCAGAGGAACAAGTAATGATCAAGACTTGGCCCTTCACAGCTTAGGTTATGAACGAGATCTTTACAGATGCAGCTGGTTCAGGTGGCGTGTGTGTGTCAAGACCTCCAGAGTTCACTTCGAGGGTCCATGACCAGAGATAATGGAAGCATCTGGGTCATCATGGTTTGAGACCCTGAGGATGTGGAGGCTGAGTTGAAGCAAATGGGATTTCCCTGGTTGTGCAGGTTTGATGCAGGATGGGGACAGGGCGAGTGTACCCCTGATGGCAGCGCACAGGGACACGTGAAGCCACTTTAGCAACACACACCAGGAGATGACAGCTCCAGCACAAGCCTGTGCAAATGGGAGCTCTGCAGTCACTTTGTCCCCAGGTAACTCGGCTCCTCTGTGGGAAGCTGTGGACATAGGTGGGGTTTTCATGAGTTTTGCAGGACAGGATGAAAGCTGAGAGGTGTTAGGCCCAACATCTCTCTCCGTATACAAAGAAAGGGTGGGATTTCAACAGGAAACATTAAACACGGGTGTATTCAGTGGTTTTCCATGGGTGACACACACAACAAAGTGTTTTCTTTGCTCGGACTATTTACTGGTGTGAAAACCCAAATCCTGCTTGTCAAATTAGACACACACTGTTTGGAAAGGTGTTTCCTAAGAATTAAACCTGGTTACGGTCCTGAGCCAGTCTTTGCACTGGAGACTATTACACTGGAGGACAGACTTAGCTCTTAGACAGGTCTGTGGGATTACAATGAGCCCTCTGATGTCTCTCAGGTGATGAATTATTTCAAGGAACAACCTGGGCTATGGCAGCCCCCGTGCCACGGTGGCAGGGTGAGAGAGGGTGACTTTTAAATGTTAATTAGCAGGAAGAGCTGTCTTGCAGCTGACCACAGAGATCTCTGGTGAAGGCAGGAGGCAAAGGAGAGCAATAGAGCATTTCATTTGTAATGCATGTTTTTATTTCACCTTGGAGATCCCGCTCGTTGATGGATTTGGCATGCAGATAATGAAACTGCATTGCTGTAGGGTTCCTGACTGCAAGGTGCTTAAGCACAAAGGGAAGCTCCTAGGAAACCTCCTGGCAGGGGGCATGAAGCCTGGCAGTTGGCAGGGATTATGGGAAGAGGTAGCAGGAAAGAGCTGTACCTGCAGGCAGGTGAGAAACAGCAGAGGCTGCTGATGCAGTCCCCAGCTGGGCAAGGGCAGGTGAAATGGCAGGGGGAGGATGGAGCAATCCTACACAATAAGACAAAAAGGAGGAGCTGGGTGACGGGGCCAGTTCGAGCTCACATGCTCCTTTCTGTTGCTTCCTTTTTCATGTTGAGATCTAAGCAAATCCCACTCATGCACCATTGCCATCAAGCTGGGAGCAGTTTCCAGTCCTCCAGCTTCGGTTCCCATCACCCACGGCCTTCTCATCAAGCAGACAGAGGTGCCATGGCTCCACCATGTGCAGTATTTGAAACGTGGCCAAACTGGGGGCATGGTTCTCCTCTGCCCTGCCCCGGTGCTGTACTTTGCCCTGGGAAGAAGCGGGTGTTGAACGCTGCTGCATCGGAGCAGCCGTGGCTCTGGAGCTACCCAGGGTTTGCTGGAGCGATGATGTGCCAAACGCCACCCCACTGGCTGTCTGCTCAGGGCAAACCTCCATCCCACTGCTCTGCTTGGTTCCCTCCACTGGAATCACATGGATGATGCCACGAGGGTCACCTCGGCCCCAGGCTGCCCCATTGTCCCATGAGGAACAGCGGTGGGGTAATGGCATCCTCCACACCTCAGCCGTATCTCAGGTTGCAACAAAACCCACCTACAGGCCCGCCTAAACTGGTGTGAATCACAAATGACTTGACAGACATTAGAAGGGCCATGTACAGTGTCGGACAGGAACGAAGCCAAATGTTCATGCCTGAATCCTTCCCTCTATTTCAACTTAAATCACTGGAAAATAAAAGCTGGGCAGAGGAATGGGCTGACGATGTGTGCCAGGCTGGTGCAACCAGCGGCTGCCTCTCACCTTGGGGACTGTTGGCTTCAGGGGCTGGGTTTTGCTCAGTTTTTAAAGTGCTTTTTGACCCCAGGATGAACAGTGCTGCAAAAACGTAGCATTCCCTCGTGCAGCTGTCTGTCTGTCTGCCAATCCCCAGAGCACGGGCTGCAGCTTGCTTGTTTTCTGCGGCTAAGGAGATCCACAGTTAGAGCACTCCTGCACGTTCAACATTATTTCCAAGTCCCTCTTGACTTCCCTTTTCATCCTTCTTCAGGGCTATGTTTAGACTCTGATTTCCAATCTCCAGGACTGAGATTGTTATTAAAATGCAGCGCTGGTAATGCTCCATGCGTCCCAGCCATAACAAACCACTGCAGGCGGGCACAGCAGCGGGAGGGGGGCTCTGAGTGACCACGTAGTGTTTAGGCTTTGAGAGACGCCAGGTTTGCTTTGTTTAGATAGATCTAAAGACTATTCCCATCTACCATATACAAATACAGCAACGGGGAAAGCAGGGGGCAGAAGGGAGGGATAAGAGTGTAATCTGCAGAACCAATTGTACGGGCTATAATTAATCAGGTAATTGCAGTATTTGCTTGGAGTGTCTGTAAATATTACCTCTGTTTCGAAGCACAGCACTTTGGACCACACGTATCTTACCCCGAGACAAATAGAAAACACATCCACTTGACTGGGATGTAATGAATATTAGGTCAGCCAGAATGCAAAACCGACTGAATTAATTTGTCGTTGTGTACCCACTGATGTGGGTGCAATAACTTAATGAAACCCTTCACACAAATATCCGCCGGGGGAACAACGCACAGGAGCAAACGGAGCGTGCCCTGCGCTGCGGGGGGGTTGTGGTTACAGGAGGAGGTCCCACACGGCAAATGGAAGCGAGAGGTGATGGTGCAGAACACGGGAAGGATGCAGGGGCTGAGCAGGGGACCCCAGCGGAGCTTTGCAGAGAGCCTGGGACCTCAACTGCCCCTGTAGGACCTCAGCTGGGACACCGGGGCTGGATTCATCCCTTTGGAGCGAGCGTGACGCAGGCGGAGGCTCCGTGTGTGGCCCTGGGCTCACACAGGGTCCGGCTGCCCGTCAGCCGCTGGTTGACATGACGGCAGTTTGGAGCCGTCTGGGAAACCCTGTCTCGGTCCTGTGAGGAACACAGGGTGAAATGAACAGGTTTGAATCCTGCTTTGGATGCTTTGGTCCCTCAGGTGATTTGGGGATTCTGAAAACCAACACGCTCTCCATTCCTGCCTTTTTCATATCCCTCTATTTTCCCTTTTTTGTTTGGAAAAGGTCAAAATAATCACCAAAACTGTTAATTTGAGAAGCATATATGTTGATCCCAACGGGAATCTGGTGGCAGAATGAGACCCTTTTTGAGGGGGGAGCATACCCAGCCTCTGGCATGGGAGGGATACTGCCCATCGCTCCAGAACATGCTGGATTGGATGTTATCTCCACAGAAGAGCACAGCTGAGGAGCAGGATGCTCAGGCAAGACCCTGAGCAGTGCAGGGGGCTTGAGGCCACCCCCTCACAGCAGGAAAACCTCCCAGTGCGCTTGTAGGCACAGGGGGCAGCAGTAGGGACAAGCAACCAGTCGCAAGTGCTGGTCCCAATGGTGCCATTCCCTGGAGCATCCCGTGGGCAGGCGAGTTCCTGGGTGTCCCACATGGTGGTGGGGCCCCAGCCCAGCAACGCTGCAAGAACCAGACCCCTGGGCTGCCTCTGAGCTGCCACATCTTCCAGTGCAAACCTGCCTCCTGCAGCGCCAAGGACAGTCCAAGAGCAGCCATGAGGCACAAGCTGCCTCCTCTCAGGGGAGGCTGTTTTCTGCATTCACAACAGGGATTGCACTTTGCTCCAAGTCCCAAAACTCAGTTTCTATTTGGATGACTCAAAGAAAGGAATGAGTCGTTTAAAGCATGAGAAATGGCTGAGGAACAACTTGTGTTACTCTGGTTGTTGGCGAGTGGAAAGTTCCCCCTTAGAGCTAAACACGCATCTGCAGCTCAGCACAAGTGACCAGAGCTGCTGCCCCATGGTGAGAGGGGAATCCCTCTGACCTGCAAACTTCCTGTGCTGTGTTCCCAGGGGAGCACAACTTAGTGATGTTGACATACGAGATGCCCTTGAAGTGGGATTATAGGACACACACTGAATTTACTGGGGGGGGTCTCTTAATTTGCCCTCATGACATGTCATAGGACTGTCTGCTAAGTTTACATCAGCTATTCACAGTAATATCAGGTGCACTTCATCACATTGAGCATTAGTCACCCCGGCCTGAAGCAGCAGAGGACCAACTGTTACGGGCTAATAAAGCAACAGCTACAGTGATGATGGGGAGCAGTAAATGAGTCGTGCTTTGGGTGTCTGATGTCAGCCTGAGCCCAGGCAGAGCGCAGGCAGACAAGGGGAGGAAAGCTCAGGCAGGGTTAGGAGCTGCTCAGGGGCTGCAGTCAGCATGTGTCCTACCAGGAGAGCCTGGGACAAAAGCCACAGAGGGCCCTTGCTCCCACTGAGGAGGCTCCGAGTTATCGCCACTCCTCTGGGATGCAAGGGATGCTCGAGCAGACTGATGCTGGAGGGGCTGCGCAGGGCCCTTCCTGCAGCTCCAGGACTTGTTGCTAAAGCAGCCAGCAGATAGGAGAGCAGATGGCTGGGGCAGAAGGGGGAGATGGGCTGAAGGCTGGGGAGCAAACAGGCTCATTCCAGGCATGGAGGCCCTGGTGGGGTGAGCTGCAGCGGGGAGAAGGGGCAATGAGGGGAGGCAAACACACACATTCAGGGAGAGGCGTAACTGCAAGGCTGCACTAAATGCACCTTCTGCCACAAACCAGAGGACCCAATATTAACTCTCAACCCTCCCGTACCACCATGGGGCAAGATAAACATCAGCACAGGATAAAAACCAGGTCAAGTGCCTATGGGTATACAGAGAAGGAACTGAGGGACTTGCTCAGCATGAATGCACTTACCCCATGGGACATAGGCGCTGCCATCGCCGGGTGCTGCTGCCTTTGCCTGGTGGCTGCGGGTGTCCTCGGCAGCTCCGGCCTCCACATTTACCCCATTTGGCACACGGGACCTGTTGGGTAAGCGCTGGAGCTGCGTTCCCAAGGTGGCCCTGGGTGTGGGCCGAGGGCTCTCCCTTCCTCCAGGCGGTCGGATGCTGCCCAGCGAGGTCCTTTCTCTGCCTCCAGCCGGCTCTGGCACTCGCGTTGCCATAACCTGAAGAGCAGGAGGAGGAAGGAAGCTCTGCTCCTCGCCCTGCTGCTGGGCTGCGGGGGCAGGGAGGGGAGGATGCTGTGGAAGGGCTCTCCATAAAGCCTTGGAGGCAGAGAGAACCACCTCTGTGCTGGAGCCTGCCTGTGCCAGCCCAGGCAGAGCCTCTCATGACATCAGCTCGCAACCAGCTCCACAACAACGCATCGGGGGAGACCCTGCGTATGCCATGGTGGGAGCCTGCTCCTGCTCCTGGTGATGCGCTGCAAACCAAACAGCCTGGCCCTGGGGAGGCTCAGGGGAACTCTGCTCTGCCCCCAGAGCCTCTGGGGCTTTGCCTGCCACACAAACCCCTGCCCAGGGCACAGGGGGATCTCCTGTGTGTATGGAGATGAGCTTCATGCTGAGGTGCCATGAGCTAACAGGCTCAAAGCTCCCTGGGAAAGCCCTTTTGATACCTGGGGCTTTTATATCAGTTTAATCACTCCCTCACACCCCCACTGAAACCCTTTTACTTGCACCTGATTTACACAGCAGTGGCCAAGAGCTGGCCCCTGCCCTGAGAACCAGGGTAGTACCAAACCTGTGGTGCTGGTGTCAGTCTGTGGGAGCCCCAGGAGCACCACTGGGGGCTCACCCAGGCAGAAGCAATCCCAGGGAAGCTGTTTGCACGCTCTGGCTTCTCCAAGTCCTCGCAGCCTTTGCACTGAAGCCCATCATCAAGCTGGCTATGAAATGGCATCAGTTTAACCTGGCTGTGAGCACCTGCTTGCAAATGTGACCGCTCTGCCCCTGCTCTGGGGCTGTTTCCTCACTGCAGCCGGCAGAACCCAGCTCCCACCCTGTAATCCCTGTGCTGCAGGAGGCTCCGCCGGGAGCGGTCATCCCGCACGGCCCCGGCTGCCTGCCAGGGAATGAGCCCCGTCTGGCCGTGGGCAAGGGCCTGCAAGCCCATGGGAGCCCAGGACAGGTGATTTTGGTGCTGCTCTCGCTTGTGGAGGCTTTGCAAGGTGTGGGAGGCTGGTGGAGACTCTGTAATTACAGCCTGTGAGTCTTCAGTCCCGCAGTTTGCAGGAGTTCTGGGATAGTTCGTGCAGCGTAAGCTCAGCAACACCGTGACAGCGTGAGGACTCATAGGGGTTTGCCTCCTGCAGCAAGGTGAGAGCTTTCACTCATTAACCCTTGCATGGTCAGTGACTCCTCTTCACCTTCTGTTAGTGACAAAGGACAGAAAACAAAGAGGAAAAGGTGAAGGAAAGCACCCAGAGATGCCTTTATAGTGGGTGCAGAGCTGAGGGGAGACCTTGGCTCTTCCTGGTTGCCTGCTTGGGTTTTCTCCTGCCTCTGAGCATAGAGCAGTAAATAAGGTGAGAGATTCTCCTGTTCACATGGAGTCGTCTTCACCTGAATTAATCCCTGCTGTGTACACAGTGAAACAGTCCCCACCGCTGCGTTAAACCCCCGCTCATGCTCATCTCCTTCTTTCAAGCTCTTAGTTTAGAGGGGCTCGTGTTGGGCTCCCAAATTCAGGGACATCATCTCGAAATGGGATCCTTCCCTCTGCATCTCAGTTTGCCTCCTACAGGGGAGAGCAGCAGAGCTCCACGGGTTGCTCACTATTAACGTGTAAAGTGCTTGGAGAGGTTCATGGTTTTCAGGCCAGGAGTATCAGTTATGCACAGTGCTGCAGCATGGTTATTTAACAAATATACCTGTATCCTCTATTTCAGAGGCAATGCTCTGCCCTGTTTGTCACCTGCACCCTCAGCAATGTTTTCGTTCACCCTCCTGCCCTGGTGCTTCACCTGCTCTCCTTATTCGTGCAGCCTTTCCCTTGACTACCACACATGGCTCCGCACCATGGGTTTGTACGTGCAAACTGTGCATGAGGGTGTGAGGAGCAGTTGCTGCAGTCCAGACACCCGGGGCAGGCTGCACACCCCCTTGGCCCCAGCAAACCCCTCGGTGATGTTAATCACCACCAGTGTTCCCGGGCTTTCTAGAATGCGTTTAGCTTTGAAGAGAACTATAAAAGCCATTTCCATCTGTTGCTTTGTGCAGCATAAGGGAAGAAGGTTGTTGGTGACTTCTCAAGGAGAGCAGCCATTGCCAAGCTCCCCGCAGTCTGTGGTGGTCTCTTGGCTTGGCTCTGGCACAAGGGAGATACGGGAGCTTTTCTGAAGGTGATTCCCACAGACTTGTGACAACAGCACTGAGTTATACCTTCAGCTGCCGGAGTTTTCCTCACTGAACCTGAAATATGCAGCGGCTAAGGCTGCCCAAGTTCGAAGGTCCATCATTCACCCTCTTATCATAACTCATGGAGGCAACGGGCTGTTTCCTCCAGAATAATAAATATACCTTGAAACAGAGGTTAAAATAGGGCCAGAGAGCACTGGGAGCACCGGGGCAGGCAGTGACATGCTCATGCTGCTCCTTTTCCTCTCTCTGTATCAGTGGCAGCTCTTCCTGGGCCAGGCCTCGGGTGAGGATGTGGGGACAGACAGTTTTGGCCTGTCCTGGGTAAAAGGTACATGAGGTGACAGCAGAGCAGGAGCCATGGTGAGGTGTTCCCTGACCTGGTAAGGAAACCAAAGAGATGTGCTAAGTAATGTCCTTGCACAAAGCTTTGCCTTAAGCATTTTGCTCTCCCTGTCCTAAACGGATGAGGGCAGCCAGCAGATGCAAAGTCTAATTGAGGACGGAATCTTCCCCATTTCCAAAACTGCTTGTAATTTGGGTTTTTACATTCCTAAGTGCCATTGGAAAATGTATGTGAATAAGATACCAAAGTGACAGGTGATAACTCACACATACTGGAGCATCAGCTTCTCGCACAGCTGTGGGGTTTCTAAAACTTGGAGACATTTAGTGTCTTCACACCTCTGCTCCGCTGCCAAAAGCCATTGCAAAATTCAGAAATGACTGTGTGGGGAGAGATGTGCTGGTAGACACACAGAGAAACTCTCCGGGCATGACCACAGAGAGAAGAGACACCCTGCAACAGGCAGGGGGAAAACGTTAGGTGAGTGATGGTGAATTCTGCCTTCGTGTGTGAGCATCCTTCTGTGAAGCTCTTTTATACACCCAGTAGATGCAAACAAATATACCTGAGCTTGAAATTCCCCACAACCCAGCTGTGAGCAGTTCAGACTCGTTAGTCATAAGAAATAGCAGGAAAGTTGGGAGATGCTGGGAGGTTTTTTAGTGTAACATGATTGTACCAGCGCTTAAGCAAGGTCATGTCACAATAAATAGATGCTTTCCCCCGTCATGGCTGCCTTTGGCTTTCACTGCATTTGTGAGAGCAGAACAGCAGGTCCAAGCCTCCTGCCTGCGTGTAACTCCATTGACATAAGTTGTGAGACTCACACAAGTGAGAGCAGAGTTCAACCTCTGGCTTTGAAGTATCCTTGTCCCAGCAGATTTATCACTGAGGGCACACGAAGGCCTTGGAAGAAAGGAAGCAGTTCTGCCTTGCAGCCCTTTCTTCCCACAAGTTTGTTTGCAGTTGTCCTTTTATTATATTTTAGCTGCAGTGATTACACATGTGAGGCCCTTTGAGGGCTTTTTGCTTTGACAGAATCTCGGGGCTGTTAATGAAAAGATGATTTAATAATAAAAGTGGCTTTTTCAGTGGGTTTAGCTGGTGGTGGACCTGGTATCCCATTTGACTTAGGGAGTCAGAATTAGTCATTGCATAAGGACACATGGGTGGGAAGTGAAGGGTTACGAGCAGACGCTGGAGAAAGGGAAGATAGGTATCATTAAATAAAATTGTGACCACCCATGATTACAAGTGGTGTAGTCCTCCTTTTAACAAGCACACACCGTACTTTCATTAACCCGGGCCTGCCTGAATAGCAGCCTGTCTGGCCGAGCGGGCAGTGATTCTGTAAAAGCTGTCCCTAATGACAAAGACAGGCCACCTACCCCGAACTTTTCTCTATGACTTGATTCTTCAGCAGTGCTCAAGTGTAAACAAACTTGTTTACTCCCATCAGGATGGTAATGATAATGAAGCCTTATTTGTTTCGCCACAATGACAAAGTAATTTGTGCTTAGCCCGAGCGGAGAAAGGGGGGGTGCGAGTGCAGTTCTGCTTTATGGTTTCTCCATAGGCAAAGTTGCTGCAGTCAGTGTTTTTCCTTTGCTCTTCATTGTGTGCGACGGGTCAACGAGGGAGAACTTTGCATTCTGAAGCTCCTCCGTAAAGCGCAGGCTGGGAAGGGAACAGCAAGGAAAACAGAGTCATTATAAGGCAGGCGTGGAGTCAGACAAGCCTATCTGGGAGGGAGTGACTAAGTGAGAGGGAAGGGGAGTTATCTGGTCAGGCTTGTGAGTCACTATAGAAAATGTACAGAGCAGCACAACCTGATGTTTGGTTTGGTTTTTTCCATTCAGACCGGTGTCCCTGAAGCATTTATGAATCACAGCAATGGCAGCGAGAGGATGTATGGAAGGGGAAAGGCGAACCTGAGACAGGATGGGCAGAGGTGCAGCTCAGTGGAGAGGGCCATGAGCAGCAAGGGCAGAGGCTGGAAGGGGATGAGGCATCTCCAGGGAAGAGGGGGATGAAGCGAGGGTGTGCTCAAGGGTAGCTCAAACTGATCTAAGACCGCTGTGGCAGAAAGGGCCCCTCCTTGCTGCACTCACCCTGCTTGTGTCCCATTGCCGCTCCCTTGCTGGGGTTTGGGCAGCCTTGCAGGTGAGGACCTGACTGAGACGGAAATCCATCCCTTCATTTCTGGTATGGTTGGTTTTCAGCTGATCCCACCAAACTGGAGACAGCACATATGGGAAAAGATTTGTTTTAAATGGTAAAACAAACAGTTTAAAACTGGCTTTTGTAACTGATGCTGGAAGTAAGAGCGGAGCTGGGGCAATGTGGGCTCATCATACCCACCACAGAGCAGATTTAGCTTGTGTTTATTGTTTGTAGCTTCCTGAAAAAGCCCCATGATTAATTAAAAAGAAAAACATAATTAAAAATAAATACCACCACCCCCAACCCTACTCCCCTCCGGAATTGAAGGAGGGAAGGAAAAAGCCAGCCCAGGCAAAATACCCACTGCCAGGCTCCTCGGGAAACCTCAGCAGCAGCTGCAGACTCCTCCTACAGAGCTGGGGAGGCCAATGCATCTAGAAGCTGGAGAGGATTTTGCAGGGGACCCCCCCCTATGGGGTGCAGGTATAGCAGAGAGGGATGGGGAAACTGGAGCCCAATCCATGGATGCAGGAGTACCCAGAGTTTGTGCAGGGGTTCCCAACAGCAAACGGGCTCAGGAGGAGATGAGGTGGGGCTGGAGAGCTGCAGATATCTGAAAGGTGCCGAGACGCTTGGTAGGGAATAGAAATGCAAAATCCCTTAGGCTGTAGCATGCTACATTCCTGAATTACAGACAAGTATGTGGTATTACCCTGCCACAGCATCGGGGCGCAATCTGCTCCAAGCTATCCCAGAAAGCTCTGCATTCCCACCACTGAAGCCAGGAGCAGAAACTGGCGTCCTAATTGCAACTGGCTTAAGTGGATACACACCGCTGAAGTGGCTGGATATTTTAATGGCAGTAAATAGCATCCTCTGACAGAGCGTTTGGGGTGTGACTCTCACCTCCGAGGCAGCAGTGGATCCCCAGTTCCCCCTGCTGTGCAACACGCTGTGAGCTCTCACCAGTCTGTCCTGCTGGCTGCTGTCTAGATGCAATCCAGAGCGCAGGAACCATGTGGTGCTATTTCTTCTCATGAATTCCCTCCATTTTGCCTGTGTAAACAGGCTACTGAGCCTTCCAGAGCGTATTCCCTGCCTGGCTGCAGTCACACAAGTTGTGCTCAGAGTTCCCGTCGGTGTCGAGGTGAGTTTTTGCAGGAGGGATGTGCTTGCAGAAGAGCTCTCCAGGAGGCCATCATTACAAGACCTTGCTCCCTTATTCTGGCTTCCACCAGGCACAGCGAACACTCACAGCTGTGACTCCAGGGCAAAACAGAAACAGTTAATCTGAGTTAATAACACTTTGCTCCTCTGTAGCACCTTCTTCAAGGACCTCAAAGTGCTTTTCAAACATTAATGCATTAAAGCTTTGCAGCTCTCCTGATGGAAGCGAAAAGGAAGGCGAAACACAGCGCAGCAATGCTACACAAGCTCAAAAACTCTCCAAATTGTTTCCATGGGGACTGAAGCAGAGCCCTCTCTGCTAACAGCAGCGGGGATCAGCCCACCCCTCCGAAATGCCAAGGGAGCAGGAGCACAGCGCTTGTCTGGTGGGAGATGGAAACCAGGGAGGAAGCCTGGCTGCGAAAACGACCTTTGTTCTGAACGTATTTGTACAACTCTCTCTCTCTGGTCAAACCCCACATCACTGAATCCTCCTGAGCAAGCACCTGATCTGACTCCTCTGAGAAACGATGGTTTGCATGAAGCTGCTTAATCTGGTAGAAGAAAGTCAGGGTGAGGCTGAGAAGCTGCGCATGGAGCTTTGCTTTAAAGCTTCCCTCTGCTCCAGCACCGAGCCACCAGCGTCCCTAATGCCCTTGTTGTCTCAACTCATCCGAGGAGCACAACACAACACCCTTCCCCACACCACCTCTGCTCTCGCTCAGCAAGAGCAGGAGTCACCTGCGAGGCCTCTGGCACCACCTCACACGTTTCTTTGAGTGCTTTTGCCCACGCCTGTCTTGTTTTGAAATTGTTTAGCGAGGAAAACCTGACAGGAGCCCTAACACAGGGAATACAGGAACCAAACTCCCTGCACAAGCTGCCTCTGCTGCATGACTAAGGATGTAGATGTCCTCAGGCTGTAGGAGCAACTGCCTCTACACCCAAAAATCACATTATCTTCCTGCCTCTGCCCTTTCCAGCAGTGTGTCCAGAGCCAACAGCTCTGCGTGCCCTCACGTCCACTGCGAGCAGGGCTGAGTTTCTGGGTTTCCAGTTCTGCATCCTTTGGCCACAAAGCTGCAGCCTCCCCCTGCAAAGCTGAGGCTCTTTTCCTCAGGTATGTTGAGAGCTCTGGTGTTATAAAAGAACCCGGAGCAGAAACTGGGTGGTTACAGTTTTGGTTCTTAATATACCTGTGTTCCAGTGTTGCTTCAGAGGCACTGAGGAAGGTGAGGTAAGGGCCCGGGGGCTTTTCTCTCTGTGACAGACTTAATATGAGAGAAAAAGATTTCAGGACAAAACCTAGAATTTGGGCTGGGATTCTGAAACCTGAAAAGACAGAATAATTGTATCAAGACCTCTGAGCTACAAGAATTTTTGTTCTGATGTGGCTAAATGTTAGTTTCTAACGCAGATTTGTTTCATCCAGTGAATTAGGATAATAATTAAAATGATAGATGCCGTCCGCTCCATAAGGTTTCCAGTACGAAGCCAGAGCTAAATCGGATGAGCATGGGTAAATAACTGAAAAGGCCAGATAGATTGTTAGAAATGAGAGTTATACACATAATAAGCACTGAGATCAATAACAATAGCACAGTACAATTTGATGGTGGGGTCTATTATAAATTATCAAGTTATTTGTATTTGGAATTGATTGCCACAGTAACTGTCTTGCAGATGTCCCTGTTGTTAACTCCCAAGGCCTTGAAGGGGACAAATGGCTCAGATTATCCTTTCAAGGCTTTTTGAACTTGTGATTAAATATTATACTAAATGAGGATCCAAGGTTAACAGGCAGCATTGCTGGAATAACAAATTAAACCCGGCTCCCTTAGCTGGCCATCAAAATAGGCAAGGGCATGGGAGGAGAAAGTTAAGGTTTGTCCTGCAAATCTACTTGCTTGAACTTTATACAAGTCTGAGATAAAACTGGGGTAGATCTGACATGGTCCGTCCCAGCCCTGCTTTATAGAAAGCTGACAGTAAGCACATGGCTTGGAAAATACATTTCTTTATGCACAAAGAAATTGAAAAGATCTTCTCTGTGTGAAAACAGCCGCTGTATTCCCAGCCAGAATGATACAAAGGGCTGAATGGGGTGTGGAGAATTTAGGGAAGAAGATGTTGCATCAACATGTGGGCTGAAAACATCCATTTTGAAGGCTTAACCCAAGCTACCAGAGCTAAGAGGAGATGAGGCAGCAGTCTGGCCCCTGCAAGCTGGAAAAGCTTATGGGGCTTTCCTTGCCCTGTGCCACCAATCCAGGTGAGGTAGGACCCTCTCCCAAGAGCATGATGGCTTTTAACCTTTAATAACAATTACACCTGCTGCTAAGCCATAGCAGGGGACAGGGGAAGGCAAGATGATGAGGTTAATGTCAGAGGTGATGCATCTGTGTGAGCAGATCTACCACTTCTCCCCACGTTCGCCTGCACAGACACCCGGCTGACAGACGAGAAGAGCAGTGCTGTTGCTGAGGCTTCTCTGAATATTTTGGGCCTGATTAAATTCCAAGTGCAAATGCTCTCAGCAGCTTCCTCGCAAACAACCTGCTGTTAAAAAATGTGATCAACAGCCTCTCAGGTGTGTTTTCCAGAATCTAAAATAGCCCAGCTGTGGTGCTGCCCTTCATGAAGCCCTAAACACAGAGGGGAGACAAGGAGGACGTTAGAGGCCAAAAAGGTGTAGAAGGTTAAAAAGGGGTGAGAGGCTGGAAAAAGGCTGAAAATAGAGGTGCCAGACTGAAAACAGGATTGCAGGCTCAGAAGGGGAGGGAGGCCAAAAAGGATGGGAGGTTTAAAAAGGGGTGGGAGGCTGAAAAGGGATGGGAGGCTGGGAGAGGGGTGGCAAGCTGAAAAAGGGGGGTGGGAGTTTGGAAGGGGTTGGGAGGCAGAAAAGGGGTTGGAGGCTTGTGGTGGGTGGGAGGCCAGGAGGGCAAAATGGGGTAGGAGGCCAAAACATAGTCTGAGGTCTGGAGGCAGTGGGGGCTGTAAGAGAGTTGGATGTCAGGAGGGGTTGGGGTTCCAAAGAGGGTGAATGGGAGGCCCAAAACTGGGGGAGGCTGGAAGGGAGTGGGAGGCCAGCAAAAGGTGAGAAGTTGAAGACCAGAAGGACAAGAAGAAGTGGGAGGGGGGACAGAGGTGTCCACTGAGAAGGCTCCTAGTGCTGTCTTTTCCTGATGGCTCCTGTGTTGTGTCAGGAATGTCTGACATCCACACTAAAACTGGAGTATACAAGTGGGAGAAAAGAAAAACCCTAAATGATGTAGGAATGAATCTCAACACCCACCTCCAGCATCCTAAACCAATGAAGGAGAACGTCGCACTAAATCAGGACCCAGCAATAACCAACCATGTGACTGCTCTGCCTTGGTCACATCAAGCAAAACCAGAGAGGGGCTCGGCGGGAGAGGTGCTTCTGATGGCATTTATGGGCCTCTCAGCAATCAGGAGGAGAAATCTCCTAGTAGAAAGCTAAACAAAACCCTCTAGCAACACCCTGTGATAACCACATGAAAGCCTCATTCCTGCCTGGTGGCCTTTTGTCAGGGACCTGCCAGAGGAGCGTGAAATGCCGCACACTGCAGTGAAGCAGCCCAGGTTGTGGCCTCACTCCTCCCGAGGCTGTTCCTGGAGAAAACAGGGTATTTAGGCAGATGTAACAAAGCTATTTATATCCTAAAGTGTTCTTTTACGCTTGGGAACTGAGACTGTAGCCTCAGCATCAAAGATAACTTCTTAATAGCCTTTTAGTGGAAATAACCCTTATTTACAAGGAAGTTCTATCGCTGAGATGTAAAATAAAAGCAGTGGATATTACTCATAATGCAGTAGAAAAGTTGATTCCATGCAAGGCCTTTTTTTAAACTTCAAGAAGCAGCAATTTCAGGTTAGAAATCACAGAGAAAATCTTGGACCTATTGAAGTCGGTGTGAGCAAATTCCTTACCTGTGTTATGAGGAACATTTTAGCTTATGAAAGCCCAGCAGATTTTTTGATGTAATTTATTTTTTTATCATTTATTCTATTTGATTATTATCTATTTGATTCTATTTCTGTATGTTTCAGTTGGACAGTGCAAGCAGGTTGGTGTCTTTTCTGCTCCTAGTTAATTTGAGTGTACCATTCCTACGCCAAGGAACAGCAAAGACGGCTACTTGTTATTTCAACTTCTTAAGTGAAACAAAAGAAAGCCAGAAGAGAACCCAGAAGAACTAAATGGCCCCTATCCATAGCCCCAGACTAGTGATATTAATTCTCTCTCTTCTTCTCATTGCTTTTCTAAAGTGAGCAAAACTGGGGGGGTTAAATTATCTCATGTTGTTCCTCAAGCAGGGAAATGCTGACATTCAGAAGAAAACCACTCTCTATTTCAAGTAAGTCACAAACTGTACTTTTGCTATTTGGTTAACCAGGGTATATCACTTTCACTCCTCGTTATTGAAGGGTATTAGAGAATTAAAACAGAGTAACATAAGCTGGGATGTTTGTTCTTCTCAGACATATTTCTGGACACTTTTCCTCCAGACTATCAAAAAGCAGGTAAAAAATAGAATCACAAGTCCAGTGACAGATCAGGTTTTGACTCTTCCAAGACATTCCATGGAGCTATTCTACAAGGTCTGTAGTACAGCCCAGCCCAGCCCTACACACACATAATGTGTAACTGCCCAGTTACTGCACATCCCACAGCAAAGCAAATCTCTACCTCTTACCATCATGGTGAGAACTGTGCCTGTTAAGTTGCAAGTTCAGACTGCAGGGAGTTGTGACCGTTCTTTGTGACATAGACCTGATAGTTCGAATCTTTGTTATCTGTACTGAACCATACTACTACGTATCTAAAGCAGCTGTGATGTCCTGAAAGGGGCCTGGGACATGAAGACCGTGTCAGGATCACTCAGTCTGCCTCACAGAAAGGTTTTAAATCTTCATTAAGGTTTGGAAAGGGTTCTCTAGCTTTTTGGGCAGCACGCCCCAGAGAAACCATCTTAAACCAGTCAGGAACCATCTGCACAAGCAGCCAACGGCTCTCAAAGAACTTCAGGAGTTTGTAGGAACATTACACACTTGCTAAAATGCTGTATTTTTTTTCCACCAGATCTTCATAGCTCTATTCTATGCTGTCCAGAGAAAAGAAGTTTAAATACTGCGGATGGAGTTAGCTATTGCTATACCATCCCCGTTTTAGCCTTGTGGTATTACCATCTTTGTACCCACTCTTTCTTTACATTCAAGTACAGAGCAGGGGCACTGTATGTGATAGAAAGTACGTTGCTTTAATTTATTTAACACAGGAATGAAACCAGAAGACATGCAATGGTATCAGTTACATAGTAGATACGTTACATAGTAGATACCTCATGTGCCCAACCAAGAGTGCCATAATAGACCTTGTTTAAGCATCTAAGTAACATATTTCTATCATTTTGTCGTTACACTGCTGCCAGATTCTCACGTTAAGAAAACAAAGAAATACTAAAATCTGTGTGTCTGTTTGGAGACTGTTTGTAACCTCAGACAAGAGAGCAGAAGTTATGTAAAGGCCCAGACATGAAGTTCTTCTGAGTCAAACACACCATCTAGAGGTGGACACCGCTTCTGCAAGTGCTCTGCAGAAACCCTGCAGATAAGCTATGAAACTGCTCGCAGAAAAGAAGAAAACTCACCTTGATAGAGGCAACAAAACCTCCTTTATCAGAGCCTTTGCTTTCTTTGAAATAAATATTTCGGATGGAGTTTCTAAAAAAGGCATTTCCGTGCCAAGTCAAGTAAGGCTCCTGGTTTCAAAGGCCTTTTGAAGAAAACCAGGTTACTGCTCCTGTTTCTCACATCCAAAGGTCACAGAAGGATGGTGCTTACTCTCAGGAGCTGTGGTGTGTATGGCCAGCACAGATGCTTCTGCAGATAGACTCTTGCTTTCAGGTTGTGAATCTGCAAAGATTTATCCAAAGGGGTATCCACTGGTCTGGAAGCAGAGAGAGAATCCCCAGTTCCAGCCTGTGTCAAAACATTCTTTCCCCTGGTGACATTTTAAACCCATTTTGAGGGTTTGTAAAGCCCAGGAAATGGGATGCAGAGAGCTGACGTGCAGCTTTCCCCAGCACTGGGGAAGTACCTTAGAGTCATTAAAATAGTAGATGGCTGGTGTTTGCTTTATTTTCTCTATTGTAAATGCAGGGTAGCCATGAAAGCCAAAAGGTGAAAACGGGAAATACTGCACTTCACATTCCTTCCCCAGCCACCATGGGGGAATATTCCTACATTGGTCTAATTGCAGGCACTGCCTGTAAACAAACATGTGTCTTGAACCTCCCATACAAATAGGAATCACAACATCTTGAACCATTTTAATGAACCGTGTTTTCTTTGTGTCAATCTATGTCAAGAATGTTGGAATCAGAACATTTCCCCAGTGACAGCTTCATCCTTTAAACTCTGCAGATGAGAGAGCATGCAGAACAATCTGTGCTGAAGCAGAATTAAGAGTTACCAGGGTGACACTTCATAGTTTGTGGAATGCTGACAATGAGCGTATCAAAAGCACAAGACCTTCACTGGAGCTGGAGAAACCAAAGAGACCCAGTTTGCTTCTGTCACTGTGGCAATGAAGACTGTAATTCCCCCCTGCCCTCTCCCTCCCCAGATCTTTGCTACTATTGCCGGTGTGTTACAGCTGCCTTCCTAGGGGCAGGATGTGGCCCCTGGCACCAGGGATTTACCCTGGGAAGAGGGATGCTCCATGCTGTTGCTTGTCTTGGTTGTGCTGAAGGTCTGTTGCTTCACTTTCTCCCATCAGGCTCTCCTGTGGCCTTCTGCAGTGCCAGTGACAGCACAACATTGTGGTTCCACCATGCTTCTTCCCACTAAGAAACAGAAATCACTGTGGCAGCAGAATCCTTGGGGTATTTCCATTTGTCCATCACCGGCGGAGTGTGTTGAGTTTCTTTCCCTTTTTTTGCAAGTACAAATTAATCCATTAAAGTCTGCAGGGAGAAGCACTTGGGTGACTCTCCATTCAAGTCTCTACACAACTGCACTGGTCAGGGGATTCTCAAAGGCCTCAGGACTCTTGGAACCCAGTTAACAAAACTTCATGGTCTGTTTCAGAAATGGCTCGCCCTAACTTTGTCTGTTTCAGGTATTCCCTGTCCTAGACCACACATTCCTTGCCCAATTGCAAGTCCAGCCCCAGTAACTAACTACAGGCAGTTCAGCAGACATCAACATGTACAACTTTGATGGACAAGTAGATCCACCAGCCTGGAAAGCCATCCAGCATCTAGAGGGAGGTTATTTTCAAGAGATAAAAGCAGAGGTTCAGTGTCTACTGTGTTTTCAACATTGAAATAATAAAACATCATTAAAAAAATTTCTTTTGATATAGTGGCAGCAAAACATTAGTCAAATTGTTGGTGAGAAAAGACAAGCAACTGATGGAGTGAGATGTGGCAGGACATCCCCAGTGAACCCCAGGAAGCTCATCTGAGCCAGTGCAGCAGCTTTGCTCTGTGCAGGATGCTGGTTGTCAGAGCGTTCTTTACTCAGGGGTTTTAGTGACATCAGAGGTAGAAAAAGCCTCCTAAACCGCAGGAACTCACCTCTTCCCAGAAGCATAGTGGTTTCCCCTCATAAAAGAGCAGCAGGTGTTAGAGTGTCACCAAGGGACTTGATTTAGACCACAAAGGCAAGAAAAAGCAAATGTCTTTAGTAAATCTCAGCTTCCCAGTGACCTCTGATGGAGCAAATCTGTCGAGGCTAAATTGCCTGACTTTTAGGCCAAAGCCAATGATTTATCTGTGTTGGTTGGGCTCAAATCCTGGAGGCTTTATTGAGATTAGAAGGAAATTCATTCAGCAGAGAGCAAAGAAGCAGCCAAGAGTGGGCCTTTGTGCCAACAGGGAGATGTGGTGCTGAGGTGGGTGGCTTCAGGAAGGGTGCAACAGAGCAGAGAATGGGGTGCAGTGCCCAGAGCAGATTGGTGTGGTACATCTGTGCCCTAATCCCAGCTTTGCAGGGCTTGTGTCAGATTCCAGTCCTTTCCTTGCATGAGCTTTAGTTGGGAGCAGTCCTGAGACATGAACACAGAGGTGGGAGCCGTGCTGCCTTACGTGAAGCAGCAAGTCATAGAATACTTGAATGGTTTGGGTTAGAAGGGACCTTAAAGCTCATCCAGTCCCAACCCTCTGCCACGGACAGGGACACCTTCCACTAGAGCAGGTTGTTCCAAGCCCCTGTGTCCAACCTGGCCTTGAACACGGACAGGGATGGGGCAGCCACAGCTTCTCTGGGCACCCTCATAGGGAAGAACTTCTGCCTCAGAGCTCATCTCAATCTCCCCTCTGGCAGGTTAAAGCCATTCCCCTTGCCCTGTCCCTTCAGGCCCTTGTCCGAAGCCCCTCTCCAGGTTTCCTGGAGCCCCTTTAGGCACTGGAGCTGCTCTAAGGTCTCCCCTTCAGGAGCCTTCTCTTCTCCAGCTGCCCCAGCCCAGCTCTCTCAGCCTGGCTCCAGAGCAGAGCTGCTCCAGCCCTCTGATGAGTGCACAACTCCCAGTGCTGCAGCAGTAGGTGAAATATGTGTGTGTGTCTGAGAGAAAGAATGCCTGGGGAGAGGAAAAAGGTTGAAATGAGTCACTCCTCATTTTTTTGTCTAATTTGGTAGGTAACACAGGGTGTGATGCTGCATTGCTGAGCTGCTGTGGCAGAGCCAGTGCCAGTTAATGGAAGGACTTCTCTGGATCCAGCCCATATATGGAGCAGTACAAGGCAGAGGATGACCGGGCGCAGGGATGCGCTGCTGTGGGATAAACCTGGGCGGTGGGAATGCTTTTCTGTGTGTAAAGACTTTACAGAGTCGTGGCACAAGCTGGAGACATTCCAGTCCTTCCTCAGCTTAAAAGAGTCGTTCTAAA